>NW_019384723.1:60333-134317 GCF_000671375.1 Centruroides sculpturatus
TTTGCGTTTTCATGAAACAGACATTTAATTTTTTATGTTTTCATGAAACAGACATTTCATTTTTTGCATTTTTATGAAGTATACACTTATTTTTTTGCGTTTTAATGAAACATACACTTGTTTTTTTGCGTTTTTATGAAACATACACTTATTTTTGCGTTTTTATGAAACAGACATTTAATTTTTTGCGTTTTCATGAAACAGGCATTTCATTTTTTGCTTTTTTATGAAACATACACTTATTTTTTTGCGTTTTAATGAAACATACACTTTTTTTTGCGTTTTTATGAAACATACATTTAATTTTTTGCGTTTTCATGAAACAGACATTTAATTTTTTATGTTTTCATGAAACAGACATTTCATTTTTTGCATTTTTATGAAGCATACACTTATTTTTTTGCGTTTTTATGAAACAGACATTTAATTTTTGCGATTTCATGAAACAGACATTTAATTTTTTGCATTTTCATGAAACAGACATTTCATTTTTTGCATTTTTATGAAGCATACACTTATTTTTTTGCGTTTTTATGAAACAGACATTTAATTTTTGCGATTTCATGAAACAGACATTTAATTTTTTGCGTTTTTATGAAACAGACATTTCATTTTTTGCGATTTTACGAAACAGACATTTAATTTTTTGCGTTTTTACGAAACATACATTTCATTTTTTGCGTTTTTACGAAACAGACATTTAATTCTTTGCGTTTTTATGAAGCAGGCATTTAATTTTTTTGCCTTTTTTTATTTTAAAATATTTGAAAGACTGAAAATAATCAATTATTAATGATAATTAATACTTTTAATGATCATTATTCTTTGGTATGTGAAACAATAAGAATAATACTTTAAAATATAACCCTATATAATGTCAGGACAGTTGCATGTTAGGGCTTCTTGTTATGATTGTATAGCTTAAGGCCTCACATGTATGGATGAAGGGATAAAACCTTTTATTATGCTTTATAAGTTTATATGTTATAGTTTAGTACCTCAAGTTTACTCTAGCCCTGTGTATACGCACTATACTAAACCAAAAACAAATATTCAGCGTACACACCTTCAAAGTGTTTACTTTTATTCACATTAATAATTGAAGATATAATCTATGTTCAGAGAGTAAATTTCTATAAAAATTGTTAATAAAGTGCGATTTATTCACCTCCGAAATCGCGTGCTCGGCATTGAAGATTTTGCAAGCCATCTTTATGACACCTTTCTGCAATTCTGCATGATTTTAACACAAATGCTCTTTCTCCCTTCGTATTGTGTCATATCACACAGTCAAATTTCTAAGAACGAACGTTGAAACTTGCGAGAAACTTTAGAAATACTCTGTAATTGTAGAAAAATCTTAAAAACTCCATAAACATTACCGAAACTCGTAAATTTCCGTAAAAATTCAAATTTCCAAAACATAAATTTCGCAGAATGTTGGAGGACGGGGGGGAGGTGGTCACAGTTACAAACTAACGCTTCCATTTTACAAACTGTAACGTCACAGCTTACAATATTTAAAGTAATGTATAGCAATGGAAAAATTTCAAAAAATCTACAAGAACTCAAAGCATTAATTACATGAATTTAATCAGACAAGCGCCCATGCAATCTTTATCAACTTGGGTATAAGGAGTTAAAAACTTACCACTTACAGGAAAATAAATATCAGCAGGACGTTAATTAGAGCTTCTCCCCTTTTACTGTCCCTTACCATCCCACCTATTAAACGTAGAGGAGAAGCAATAGTGGTGATTACTATCCACGAAATGACATCGTCAGCTGCAAGTTGCAATAGTTTTGTTACTTCGACAGCTGGTTCGAGTTTCAAAACTGCCTTTACCAAGGACCTTGTCACTTTTTCTTTCTCTCTACTCAAACAATTTTCTTCTTTAGCTACACCTTTACTACTGAATCACATCTTTTATCTTCTCCTGAACAAAGAATGGATGCCACGTAACAAAATTGGAATTCTTTGCTTATGTCGTCCCCCCTCTCTCGTAAAAGTTTTTATTGTTTTTAAATGCATTGTTTTGCAAATTTAGGAGATTTAAGAGTTAATTTTTTTTAACATCATTCGTAAATTTTCCAGGTAATTTTATAGAAACTGAGAGTTTAAATTCGCCAGATTTTTAGCAGTTTTTAAACTTGACTCCTATAACTGGTCAATTTTCAAGAGAATACGGTTTAAAGTTGCAAAAACTGGAGTTTTAAGTCATTTTTTGAAGGATTCGCAAGAGATTTTTGAAAATTTTTAAGAGCCACAAGGATTAGTTTTTCCACAAAGTAATTTTTGCTGTTCCTATATTTAGAGAATATTCATATTTAACGGGTGCAAAAATTGGCTTTCAGAAGGACAGATCCAATTTTAAAACCCATTTTTAGATCTTTAGAAGTGACAAATTCATATACTACTTCAAAAATAACTCTTGTAAACTCGAATTTTTAAGAAAATGTACTTAAACTTTGCAAAAATCTCTTGCAAATTCAGGAGCCATTAAAATAGTCTTTTAGGATCCACAAAAGTCTTTTCCTCTAACAAGTCCTTTTCTTCTTTAGCTCCCAAAAATTCTCTTAGCAACAAATATTCGTAAATAATTGAAACTTTTACTATCCTTAAGAATGTAGGAAATTGTTAATTGTTGAATTTCTTTGGTCTTTTGTGAAGCTGTCATAGCTGACAAGTGTGATCGAATGTAAACAATGCTTTGTTCTTTACAGAGAATTGTTTACATTGTGTTTATTTATTTCATTGAAGATGAAATGAAAACAATAGAAGAAACTATATACTTGGGATTTCTATCGAGATATAAACACTGACGTACATAAACAAAAGGATTACCAAGAAGCAATGTGAATCTTGTTTTCTTTCATACTGATTATTTTTCTTTTTATCTAAAGAAAATATTCAGTTAAAAAAAAAAGAAATGAAATGACAATTTTTTCGATTTCCCTTAAAATGAGGAAATATCGAGAGAAATTGCGATAAAATGTGAGGAAATTTCGATAAAAAATCAGGAAAATTTTCCTAAAAATGTCCTCAATTCTTCCCAAAATTACCTTAATTTTCTTCAAAATGTTCTCAACTTTTCTTAGAAATTCCTAAATTTTTTTTCGAAATTTCTTCACTTTTTACAAGAAATATATATAAAAAAACAATACCTTAGACATAAACGAGAGGGGTGGAAAACGTGCGTTAAACATGACAAATCTCTTTGAAGATTATACAAGATTTATAAGTGAACTTTCACATTATTTTACAGGTGTAAAAAAGATTTTCCACGTGGAAATTTTCTTCTTTCTACGAGTGACAAGACTAGAAAATTTATTTCTTCTTTGAATCATTAAGAGTGAGGTTGCTTCAGCATGGAACTTGGCTCTTGCACCCTAATGGAAGGTTCTGTTTAGATCATTTATGATCAATTTATAATAAGTGATAATACATAGAAAAAAAAACACAGCTTTAATAATTCAATTTACTGTATTTTTCTCTACATTATTCTTAGAAAATAATATTTTATAACTTAAGCTTCTCGCTGGAGGATCTTGCTGAAGTTTTTCTGTGATGGATGATGATGATGATCGTAACCAATGTTATCATTGTCAGAAACGTATTTTTAGTATAAAATTTCATTTAATAAAAGNAAAATTCCAGCAAAATATGAATAAAAATAATAAAAAAAACAGCATCAAAATATCTATAAAGCTAGCAAAAAACTATTAAAAAAGCAATGGATAAAACGGTAAAAATGATGATAAAATTACATAAAAGTCAAAACTTTTTTTGAGGAAAATAATATTAAATATCGACCCCAATAATAATTTATATCTTTCATGAGCCATATATATTCTTTTTTTTATCGTTTATGGGCTTTAAAACAGTACAATAAATTCGAACTGTTTGTACAGTACAGTATCTTGCTGAAGTTTTTCTGTGATGGATGATGATGATGATCGTAACCAATGTTATCATTGTCAGAAACGTATTTTTAGTATAAAATTTCATTTAATAAAAGAGGAATTTGTTCATTAAACTGTCTAGACTTTAAAAAAAAAAATCAAAGAAAAAATTAAGTCTGTCATTGAATGAACGAATCTTGTAATGGTACGCGCTTTGCTGGTGATGCGAAGAGAATTTTTTAGAAAATAAAAGGAATTTCTTATGAAAATTGAAGTATTTTTCAGAAAAATTATAGAAAATATACTAAATATTTAAATAATCTTATTAAGATAATCATTTTTTTAAATTGAACTGGACTCGTAACAAGATTTTCGAGACCTCAGTTCCTTGACACACATTTTTTTTCCTTGTTTCATTCCAGGTTTGTCAAGAGGAGGGTGTTCATATCCTGTTTAACAGAAGATCGATCCATTGCTTCCTACTTCAGAATATTAACTTTGAAGTGAAATATATTATAATAATTAATTTTCTTTGTTGAAGCAGCTTCTTAGTACTCGCTTACTAGAAACTCGGTACTCGAATGCTTACGGTTAAACGGTTTTAAAATATAGATTCTTCTTTTAAATTTCTAGTTTTATTTCTCATATTTTACACCAAATTTGCCGGAAAAAAACGAGATAGAAAAATCACTTAAACGGTTTTAAAATTTCAGTTTTATCAAAGAGACTAATCAAGTTTCTTGTTGTACTGGAGGATGTCCTTCGAGGATTTATATTTCCCAACAGAAACCAAATACAGAATATTATTTTATCGGCAGCACGATAGCTTTCAATCAAATTTTTTATACTGTCGACACCATTCCTTCAAAATCCATCATTTCATTGACAAAAATGCTCTTGAATGAAATTCAAACTGACACTTCCACTTCGTGCATATTGTGTATCGTTTTAGCAATACATTTCAAACTTCCATATCCTGAAAAGAAAACAAACTTGGCACTGGTAATGTCATCCAGATGGTGTCTGTTTCCATCTAAGTATTTGTCTTGCAGACGTAGTCTTCCGGAAGGTCAGATGGACGTGATGAATTGTCAACAACAGTCCAGTGGATGTGATCTGTCAATCATGACCAGCTGCCTTCTCCCCCGTTTGTCATAGAAAGCACGATTGCCTACCAATCTACCTTCTTAATGATGTTCTATTCATGCTTCCTGCATTCCTTCGTGGGAACTCGTCGTCTCCGTGCTACCCAAGTAACAATTTGACTTGCACTAATTAAAATAGCTGGAAGCTTTCAAATTTGTACAAATTTACGTTAAAACAAATATTAATTCTAATTACCAACGTAAAATTAATTTATTTATGCGCATTTTTAATAATATTTTGCATTGTTTAAGCTTCGCGTGATCATAAAGAAACTAGAGTAATCATTGCAATCATCACGATTGCCATCACCAGGATTTTAAACACAAGCTAAATGTTTTGCAACTTAGGGCCTTGCTTTATTAAACTATTCTTTAGGCCCTCGCTCATTTAGTTTACGAAAAGGGCCTTGTTAAGTGTAGTCCTTTGACATTGAAACAAAGCATAATACTGCTTGCACACGTGGCGTAAATCAATTTTAACACGTGTTTTAATAACATTTTACATAGTTTAAGCATAATGCCCACACGAGAGTGTACAAAGTGTACAAGATCTACCTCGGATTACCCTCATTCTAACCTTTAGTGAAGCTTCAATTTTTTTGGGGGTGGGATATAAAAATTGTAGAGGAATACTAAAAAGGCAACAACACCACAGTAAAAGCAATTCAGTAAATTTCAATTTTATGTAACAAAACATGCAAACGGTATATCAAAACTGTCATCTTTATGAAAATATATCGCATAGAAGCTACCTTTAACCTTGTGATTTAAAAAGGAAATCCGTCTCACAAACAGTAAATATATATAGGCCTATATATATATATATATATATATATATTTTACACATTCAAAAATGATGAAAGCTATGAATTGAAAGGCAAAAAACATGTATCTTCCTATATATTTATATATAAATTCAGCACGGGTTGAATGGAAATAAAGGAAAAGAAGAAGAAGAAAAAAAAAAAGATTCCTTACTCTGTGAATGCACAACGGCTCCCAACATAACCCAGGAGATCCATAAGCAAAGAAATTCTTCTTTTCTTCTCTCCATTTGTATAAATATATATAAATTTTTTCTTTCTTTCACATTCCCGAAAGTCTTTTATGCATCCACCTGAAACAAAAATTAAAAAAAGATACGTTTATACATGTCCTTAAATAGGAGAAATTTGGCTAAGTTTACCTAAACCCCCCCTATCACCTGGTGTGACGTGTGTGTGTGTGTGTGTAAAAGTTAGCGAATTTTCACCCGCTCTTTTCCTTCCTATCTTTTAGAATACCCCGTGGAGGGGGGTGAGAAAGAAAAATAATTCAATTTTCTCTCGTTCGGTGTGTCTCTGTCAAGCCACAGAATTTCATACACTACAATTTTTGATACACTACTTCAATTTCTCCATTCGTGTTTTTTTGCTCCTCCTTCACTATAAGATTATATTCTGATGACTCNTAACGATCATTTGAGACGTGACTTAATTGTCTTATCAACAAAATTCTTAACAAGAGGCAGGGGTAGAGACAGAGAGAGAGAGAGAGAGAGCTACAAGGTGACGTGTATGTGTGTGTGTAAAAGTTAGCGAATTTTCACCCGCTCTTTTCCTTCCTATCTTTTAGAATACCCCGTGGAGGGGGGGGTGAGAAAGAAAAATAATTCAATTTTCTCTCGTTCGGTGTGTCTCTGTCAAGCCACAGAATTTCATACACTACAATTTTTGATACACTACTTCAATTTCTCCATTCGTGTTTTTTTGCTCCTCCTTCACTATAAGATTATATTCTGATGACTCGAGCGTAGTTGAAGGATCAGTAGTTTATGTTGGCTATTATCTTGCTGAAACGAATTGTAGTTTTCTCGAGATCTGGTCGTAAAAATATAAAAAATGTCTTTCTGCCTCCATTATGCATTGTTGAGGCTTATAAAATAAAATGAAATAGCGGATTTTGAAAAAGGATAAGAGATGGGTTGTAGGGGGTTAGTTAGTTTACGAGTACAGAGGTTAATTATTGCTTAAAATAATTGAGAATTTTGTGTTAAAGTAGTCAAAAATGTATGCTCGTGTGGTCAAAATTCCAGAAAAAGAGTCAAAATCGTAGTAAAATTGGTGTTTAAATGCTCAAAAATCCAGCAAAATAGTTTAAAAGTTTATCATTAAAATAGTCAAGACACTAATAAAATAGTAAAGATGCTAAAAGGTGTTAAAATATTCAAAATTCCAGCAAAATATGAATAAAAATAATAAAAAACAGAATCAAAATGTCTATAAAGCTAGCAAAAAACTATTAAAAAAGCAATGGATAAAACGGTAAAAATGATGATAAAATTACATAAAAGTCAAAACTTTTTTTGAGGAAAATAATATTAAATATCGACCCCAATAATAATTTATATCTTTCATGAGCCATATATATTCTTTTTTTTATCGTTTATGGGCTTTAAAACAGTACAATAAATTCGAACTGTTTGTACACTACAGTATATATTCTACCTACCTTCAATGCAAGTTACATAAAAATCTATTTCTTACTTTGCTTTTTTTTTCTTTTTTATTTACTTATAAATAAATAACTTTAAAGTAAATAGGTCGATAGGGTATAAATTATATTCCCTGTACCCAAACAAGTTCAAGTAATTAACTTATTTAGAGCATTTACGCCCATTTCTACTTATGGAATTTATTAATTATTGCCTTTTTCTCCCTTCTAAACTGCTTAAAATCATTCGAAAATATGTAATATTTTAAATTTTTGCGTTCAAAAACGGTTTTTTTGGCTTGTTTCTTTATTGAGAAGTGTCGTTTAGTAGCTGAAAAATATCACTTTTTTGCTTATTTTGTTTACTCGAATATCCTTTTTGTTTACTTAATTTAATTAAAAAGTACTTTTGTTTGCTCAAAAATAATTTTTTTTTCACTTAAAAATAGGTAAAAAATCTTATTTTACTCGATTTTGCTGATTTTACTTGCTAAAATCAGCAAAAAAAAATGACATTTTTTCCACGTTTCTTGTGTCAAAAGACGCCATTTTTGCTCATTTACTTGAATTATAAATATTTTTTCTGGCTTTATTATGCCAAAATGTATACTTTTTTTTACTCGTTTTGGCTTATTTTAGTGGCTAAAAAGATACACTTTTATTTATTTTGCTTTTTCAGTAATATCGTTTTCTTTGCTTTACTTACACGAAACTATTTTTTTTTTTTTCCATGCTGTACTTATTTAAAAATTCGCTTTTTCTTGTTTGATTTGATTAAAATCATTCTCTTTCTTGTTTTACTTGCTGAAAAAGGCGTTTATGTACTTTTATAACTTAAAAAATATCATTGTTATACGATTTATTTAATAAGGAATATTTATTTTTGCTTGTTTACTTGCTCAATAAATGAGCTTTTTCATGCTCTACTCACTCAAAAATGAGTTTTTAATTGCTTTAGTTACTCAGAAAATACACTTTTTAATGCTTTTTCCACTAGAAAAATGCTCTTTTTAATGTTTTATTTACTAAAAACTGCTTTTTCTCCCAATTTAAATTACTAGAAAGGTTACTTAATCAGCTCAAAACATCAATTTTTTTTAAAAAAAAGTACAATCTACTTATAGAAACAAAGATATTTACTAACTCACACAACATTTTTCTCTTATATTTGCATACTTAAACAAGAAAGGAACAAAAATCTTCTTTACTGAGTCAAAAATAATCTTTGTACTAATTAATTAACAGAATAATAACGATCATTTGAGACGTGACTTAATTGTCTTATCAACAAAATTCTTAACAAGAGGCAGGGGTAGAGACAGAGAGAGAGAGAGAGAGAGAGAGAGAGAGCTACAAGTGTTTTATACAGACGGCATTCGTTTGAAATACGAGGCTTTAAAATGCATTAAGAGCAGTAATTTATGCTTAAGGCATATTATCTCTTAGATATTTCTCTGATATCAAGGTTTGATTACTGAATGTTAAGTGTTTACATAAGCACAGCCGGATTTCTGAGGATGCACCTCTTCCGGAGTAATGAGTACAGGTTAATCTTGCTCCTTTATCAACATGACTTGTACTGGAAATGCTGTCCTTAAATTAGGGGAAGAAAAAAGAGGGGAAAGAGTGAAGAGTTTATATGGGAATGAATACTAATCTACGAAATTCTTGCATAAGTGACAGATTAATTTTTTAAATATGTATATTAATAAGATCAGGAATCATCGGTTTCGTGCAAGAAATACCAATAAATCCTCCCCCCCGTATCGGTGGTGAAAAAAAAAAATGTGAAAATGTTAGAAAAGGAAATTTCGACACACTTTTAGTGGTAAAAGTAAAAACTTTCGTGCAATATTACGAAATTTTTAGCATAAAAATAGGGTAGAAAAATCCTCAAATCCTCCAAATATAATATGATTTAAAGAAAAAAATATGTATACAGCGTACTCTTTTAGAATAATTTATAAGATTAACGAGGATTTACTGAAAAATTCCTCGCATAAAAGATAAAAACACGAAACACGGAACCGAATCGCGGTTACCCTTTAAAATATCGGAATTAATAAGGATCCTACCAACTGGGGAAGATGTAAACCAGCGATATACGTGAGGAAAAAACCACTAAATCCTCCGAAAATCGATACAGCGAAGGAGAATTATGTTAGGAAGAAGGGGAAGGAGAAAAAAAAAAACGCTAAAGGTAAGCGTTATTGTTTCACAATACACAGGTATAAGTACGTAATACACAGTTACCGCTGTAGCATTTATCGATATCAACAAACACAGCGAATTAACGCTTCCATCGATACACAAAACCGAAACGAGTTTCCATTTTTTTAGTGGTAAGAGGAATTTAACCTGTTTCATAAACTTGTTTACCTGCAACGAGGGGTCGCGCGTCTTCTCACGCGCGAATTAAAGGTGTTTTAGTTTATAAAAAAAAAGTTAACGGGGGGTAGAAATTAGAAGAAAAACTCACCCAACACCCGGGAGAAGCATAGTCGTGTTGAGACACACAAACACACACAACCGAGGGAGGAGAGAGCAAAGCGACTGAACAGTTCGGAGGCCTCCTGCCAACTGGACTAGCATCTGACTACACTTCGACCCACGTGGTCGATCAAGGACGACAAACTGAAGTACAAATCCTCCCCATTCTTGGCCCCGACGCTTCTCTCCATTACACAGCTATTGGGTTGTGTGTGCTGTTGTTGTAGCCAATACTATGCTACAATGGTAATATATAAATAAATAAATCGATTTTCTTCCCGTGTAATTTATTTGTGTGCGTCTTTCTGCTCCTCTTCTTCTTTTTATTTATTTATTTATTTATTTTTATTTGTCCCCCCTCTTCATATTTAGTTGCAGTGTTTTTCTTTTCGGGTGTTTGGTTAAGTCAGATTTCTCTCCTCTGTGTAGTGAAGATTCGCTGGGGGAATTTTCAGGACGGGTGTTAAAGTTAGTGGGAAATTTTTAGGGGTTTGTGGGGAATATTTTGAGGTGTAGTGATAAATTTCGTGGTGAAATTTTGGGGTCTAGTGTTAATTTTTGTAAGGAAAATTTTTGGGTTTAGTGTTAATTTTTGTGGGGGGGAATTTTGATGTTTAGTATTCGCTTTTGTGTGGGGGAATTTTGATGTTCATTGTTCGTTTTTGTGGGGAAATTTTGGGGTCTAGTGTTAATTTTTGTAAGGGAAATTTATGGGTTTAGTGTTAATTTTTGTGGGGGGAATTTTGATGTTTAGTATTCGCTTTTGTGTGGGGGAATTTTGATGTTTATTGTTCGTTTTTGTGGGGAAAATTTTGATTTTTAGTGTTCGTTTTTGTGGGGAAATTTTGGGGTCCAGTGTTAATTTTTGTGGGGGAAATTTTACATTTAGTATTAATTTTAGTGGAAAAGTTTTGTGGTTTAGTGTTAATTTTAGCAGGAAAGTTTTAATTGTAATGGGAAATTTTGGGAGAAATTTTTAATTTTAGTAGTAACATTACGAGTATAAGTTTTAATTTTTAACGGTTATTTCTGTTAAAGAATTTTAAAGAATTCCAGTAAAAATTTTAATTGTTAAACGGTAATTTGATGGAAAAATTCTAAGTTTACTCATAATTTTAGGAAAGGAAAAAATTAAGTTTCAGTAACAATTTTGCTACTGAAATCTCTTAACTTTTTTAAGGAATGGATCCAATTAAAAATTTCAATTTCTAGAAAATAATTTCGCTCATTTCTAGTCGTAATTTTAGGGGACAATTTCGAGTTTTAGTAGAAATTTTAATTTTTAATGATAATTTGGCGTAGAAATCTTAATTAAAATGGCAATTTCGGGGAAAAATTTTTTATAATTTTTTAAGGTAATTTCAAGGTAAAAATTCCGTGTTTTAATGGCAATTTTGACGAAAAATTTCGGATTTTAATAATTATTTTAATGGAAATTTTTCCCCCTATTGCAATTTTCAATGAATTTCTACAAAGTAAATATTATTTTACGACAATTTATTCATTATTTGTACGAAAATTATTGTTCTTACTGTTTTGTTTCTCACATAATAACATTGATCTAGGAAGGAGGAAGAGGTATATCCAGTCACTAAAGATAATAATTACTTCCTCCAACCCTCATCTCTCCTTATACATTACTAGTTACGTAATCTGTTCTTGTTTCTCTGTTCATGTACAAGAATATTAGGGAAATTCCTTCAAATAGCTTAATTTCAGTGGAAAATTTCTAAATTTTAGTACAGTTAGAACAATTTTAATCAAAAAATTTTGTACTTTACAGCAAATTTGAGGTTATATTGAACTTATAAAAGCGAAAGTTTTCATTAAATCTGAGTTTTAGAGCCAAAATTTACTAATATTTTGAAGTTTTACAGTCAAAATTTGTAAGTATATTGGTTCTTTTGGAGCCAAAATTTTTATGTATGTTAGAGTTTTAGAGCCAAATGTCTGTAGTTACATTCGTTTTACATTCAAAACTCGCGGTTTCCTTGACATTTTAAAGCCAAAATCTATGGATAAATTCGTACTTCACATTCATAATTTCATAAAATATTCGCCTAATTTATTCATTGCCATTTTCGTTACTTCATAACAACACTAATTTAAGACGAAAGGGTGGATTACATCCCGTTTCTATACATAGTAATTACTTCCTCCAACCTACATCCTTGTACAAAACTAAAAATATAAGGGCCATATTTTAGGAATTCCAATAGATTTTCCTACCATTTTCATCGATACCGGCACAAAATAACCGTATAACATAAACAATACTTAAATTATTTATCAATGGAGTGTCGTAGTGAGCCACTTTGGGGGGGAATTGGCAGTACGCGCACACACACACAAATCTTAGTTGATTACCGAGTAATTATCAGAGGATTTGCAAAAGATACAACAAATTACATCAATAAATCAAAAAATAAATCATTGTTGCTCCACATCCCACGTTGAAATAACATATTTGGGAGTGGGAGGAAGAGAGAATTTTTCGCTTCAGTCGAATGTAGAGAATTTGTTAACGTTCAGCCTCATCACATTAAAGATAATGATTTAAAACCTTTCATTTTACTACTTTTCCTAACAACTTAACGAAGACGAATTGCTTCTTTCGCATTAAGAGCAAGAGTTAATCCCTTCTTCCTCAAGATGATGCTTCTTGCATTTAATTATTATGATGTAATTCTTCATAAATTCCTCGTTTCTTTTTTTTTCTTCTTCGGGACATTAACGTGGATGAAATGCAACGTTAAGTTCTGTAAAGGTTGTTTTTAAAATATTCTCCAGTAAATTCAAAATTGGGACTTTTTATGTTGGTTCTGGTGGAAGAAACATTTCTAGTTTTTCTGGTAATACTGATGAATATATTTTAAATTTCTGTGTTATTGCTCTGCAGTGAAATTTTGCAAGACATCAACAAAGAAATCTTAAATAATTATGCCTTTTCTAATGCAAAATAAATACATTTTAAATTTAAAAATAAAGATAGAAACTGTTTACAAGTGTCTTGCAACAAGTGATGACTCATAGAGACTGTAACTTAAGGCTCTTTATCAAAAGTTCAATAAAATAGTGTAAAGTGATATATTGCCTATTTGATATGATATATTCTCTTTATCTGTTATTATATTTAAATAAATATACAACTATTGTATACCTGATTTATAGTCTTACATAAGCGAAATGTCTTAGATAGTTTTTAAAATATTTGTTATAAAGCATTTAAAACGAGCTGTATAGTATTACACAGCATTTATATAGCTGTATAGTGTTACAGGACATTTGAAATAAACTATGTAGTGTTAGAGAATATTTAAAACGAGCTGTATTGTGTTATAGGGCATTTAGAATGAATTGTCAGTTGTACAGCATTTTTGATAGACGTACACACCATACATTTCAGTAAAATGCAAGAAATTTTCATATTTTAAATAATTTGTAACAGTATATATTAAAAATAAAGAAAATACCCTTTATAAACACCTTTAAAACTGCATAAAATTACAATGTTTTTATAACTTTAAAAAGGGGGGTTACAATTAATATTTATCAAGATTTAAAAACAAACAGACAGACAGACAGACATTCTATAGGATGTAATATTATTTTTAAAAAATCACACAATATACTTTAGAATTTTATAAAAAAAAAAAAAAACTTTATCCATTTTTCACATAACAATTACTCATTTCCACCCCTTAAACAACCCTTTAAAATTCCCAAATTATAATAACATTATTAATTTTTTAAACAGAAAAAAAACTAGACTACTACATAGAATTTGTAACTAAACTACGCACAGACACACAGACAGACCAAAAAAAAAAAAATTGAATTGAGTCGAAACGTTTAGTGTGTGGAGCAGCATCCCAAATGTGGCACATAGTTTGGCCATTTTAATTTAGTCCTCTTGATCCAATATTTTGTAATTTTCCGTCTGACGAAACAGACGGAATGGAAAACGTGCGGTTGTCTGTTTGTTTTGGAAAGAAATCTTTTTTTTTTTTTGTTTTTTTTATGTTACTGTAGAAGTAAAATGTGTTTGTGTGGTGTGTTTTCGAAACCGCATTGTTCCTCGTCACGTTGAAACCAAATACCTAAAGCTGGTGGGCTTTTTCTACCTTTGGCAATAATGTAATTTGATAGTATTTTACTTCACCCATTCCTAAAATTACGTGTGTACAGTTATTTGAACCCAGTGTACGTAACACTGCTCCTAGAATAAATTTTAAGTCGATTTTAATAAAGTTCCTACCAACATTTCTTTACCCCTTTTCTTCAATTCGGGTGTTAAATAATTCATGAAGTGTCGAGTGAAGAAAATTGAGGAATTTTAAGGATTTTTAAGTGATCCCAAGTACTTTTCTGACGTTAGACTTTGCATTTTCTTTTAGGACGTGCGCGCTGAACCCTACAAAATATTAATTTTTAATAAGGGTAAAGTTTAAATAATGTGATTTTACTGTTTTTTTTTTAATTGTGCCAAAACTTTGATTTGAATGGAAATTAAATAAATTTCGGTGTTTTCGAGGTTAGAACGACTTCGAGTGGTTTCAGAACGTCCAGATTTTTTGTTTGTAGGGGGATTCAAACACGTAAAAATTTAATTTTAATGCTGAAATTTAATTAAATATCTGCTATTTTTGAACTCTTTTAAAACATGAGATATATATTATTTTTTTTTTTCATATTTTTAGAAAAAATTTTTGAAATTTTTCTGCATTTTTTTAAAATTTTCAGTTCCATTTTTAAATTTTTAATGCATTTTTTTAAATTATCAGATAAAATTTAGAAAAACTTCAAAAAATGTACCTAAATTTAGAAAAAGTGCACCTTAAATTACAAAAAACTGCACCTTAAATTACAAAAAAGTGCACCTTAAATTACAAAACAATGCACAAAAAGTTTCAAAAAACTGCACCTTAAATTACAAAAAAGTGCACCTTAAATTACAAAAATTTCACAAAAATGCACAAAAAAATGCATCTTAAATTACAAAAAATGTAGCTGAAAATACAATAAATTTTTGAATTTGTTCTGCATTTTTATATTTTTTGTTATAATTTTTTAAAAATTTTCTGCCTTTTTTTGAATTTATAATTACACTTTCTGAATTATTCGGCAATTAATGAAAGTTTTTTTGTGTATTTTTTTTAAATTTTTAAATATATTTTAGTAAAAAGTTAAATAAAAAAAATCTAGTAAAAATAAAAGAAAACATACACTTAACGTCAAAAATTATCAATAATTATCTTAAATAACATTGTTTTAAAGTCTTAAAACATTAATTTTAATTAATTAATACAGTTTAAGTAACTATCGAGTTAGCAACACGCAACTATCTACTTTCATGCAAAAATTTTAGTTTAAAAAAAAATCAAAATGGATGCATAAAATATATATTTAAAAAAGATTGCAGTTTTATACGCCAAAAATGATCAATAATCGATGATAATTCGAGTAAAAAGTAACATCTGGACACGTTACAAGTGTTACACGTCTCGCATTATACGCGTTACACGGAAATTCACGTGGTTATTTGACAAAAAAAAAGTGGTAATTCGTGATATTTTATGATTTATTAGACAATTACCGAACAGAAAAAGAAGACATAGAAGTAAAAATAATAATAAAAAAAATGTAATCGTGTAACGTGCAGCAATTCCAATTACTCTAGTTTTTTTTTCCTGCAGAGATTAGACAAACAGACAAATACAACAGGTTTGAAAAATCAATAAAATGCGTTTTATTCTCACAGAATCGTTGTAAAACTTAATTTACTTTTACCGTTGTTTGTCTGGTACCTAGTGATTAATTCCCCATTTAGATCATCTACCCTCCGGCTCTAAAAAGACACTTTCTATAAATAGTCCTTTACAACTGACACTGGATGAATTGAAGTCGGTAAAAAATGTCACCCTCGTTTTATTTCAAGTTCCCCCCTTTTGTTTTCTAAGAATTATTTTCTTAAATCGAACAATTACTGAAATAACTGTCATAGTGTTTGCACACCGTTTATGTGTGACTCTGTCGTTTTGGAGTTTATGTAAATGATGAGAAGAGGAATTAATTCAGTTGTTGAATTTTTTTATTATTATTATTTTTTAATATTTTGCTTTATTTTCCTGTTTTTTTAGATACAATTACATCTTTTTTTTTCGTATTTTTAGTGCAATTTTTAAAACATTTTTCAATATTTTAGATTTTTTTTTTTGCATTTTTTGACTGTTTTAGAAAGCCAAAAATGTATCTAAAAAAAGTCAAAAAATACAAAATAAAGGTCAGAAAGTAAATTTTTCAAATGTATTTTCTGAGCTTTATTTTGCATTTTTTGCATTTTTTTTCAGTTCTTAAGCACACTTTTGAAACTTTTTTACTTCTTTGGATTTTTTTTTTGCATCTTTACGCATTTTTAAATACATTTTTCTGAACTTTACGCACTTTTTTTTGCATTTTCATATACATTTCTGAATTTATTTTTACATTTTTTTTTTTTTGAAAATTTTATGCACATTTTATGAACTTTTCGCTTATTTGAATTTTTAAATACATTTTTTAAAGTTTATTTTTGCGTTTTTTAAAACTTCCCCCCCTTAATTTTGAATATTTTAAGTAAATATTTATGCAGTTTTACGCACGAAAACGACAACAAGTTGTTAAATATTCCTTACTTTCTCACCTTAATTACAAGCGAAATTTTACAATTTTACTCAAAAAATTCAAACAAGAAAAATAAAATAAAATAAAAATTATAAAAAGTAATTTTTAAATTTTATTTTCTATTTATACAAAACGTAAACAAACAAAAATAAAAAAATCAAGTCAGTGCCACAAACGTCGTTTAAACGTCAGAAAACTAAACAAATAAAACGAATTTTTATCGTTTTAAATGGAAAAAAATTTCGCGAAAATTATTCCGAATTTCATCAGCCGAACAACTATTAAAAATATATATATATATTTTTTTTCTTCTTTAATATTTATAATAGCGCCTATCACTCGACTTCTTTCACCTTGTATTATTTCTATAGTAGAACACGGCATTTACCTACTAACGGGGGAGATAATCCCACAGGTAATACTGCTATGTTATTAAAATCCGTTGAAGGAAGTGCAACACCTTCACGCGAATCGGCAGCCGTGAAAATGGATAATTTCACGCTTCGCCTTCCACCTGACACATCCATCAACACCTGACTTTAACCCCCCCGAGCCGTCACGTGACTTAACCGTTTCCTTAGCGCCCGTTCTTTTTTTTTTTACTTTTTTGGCATTTTATTTTCGCACGTAACTCGAAGGGATTGGAGAAGAAGAAGAAGAAGAAGAAGGGTTTTAAGCTTGGTTTAAGGAAGTAATTATTCAAATGACGTCTCTACTCTGTTCTGAGAAGTGTAATGAAGACGAAAGAAGTCAAGTCGAACGGTTTTCTTATTTATTCGTGTTAAGAAAAAAATAAGAAAAACCGTTAAATCCTTATATTTTTCTTATCGTCATTGTTGTGAAGTTTTGCAGTTTATATACTTTATTTACCTGTTATTGATGTCAATTTTATCACTTGTACTCTGCTATTCTCCTTGACAAGAGTGTAACTGCACTGCTTAGTATAGTTGCACAGTCGAGTATTAGCTGCACAACCGAGGAGTAGCAGCATAAAGAACATTTTGGCATAGTTATGCCAACATACAAAGTGATGCTTCTTCCCCTAAATGCTTTCTAATACCTGTAAGTAACTATGCAAATAATATAAGTGAGCATACTCTACGATACATTATCCTTGTATTTAACATATTTATGTTATAAATACGGTAACGTTATATACAGCATAAAAACTTAAGTGCATAATTATAGTAACATTATAATATAACGTTAATTTGTTACGTAACTGGCACGTTACGGTAAATTACGTAAATGTATGCTCGTCAGTGTTAGACTTAAACTAGTATGGTATTAAGCTATAACACATAAGAGGCCCTTCGTCTTCGCCAAATAATGACGCGCGTAAAAAAATGTGAGGCCTTAAGCTAGAGGCCCTAAACAGTTACCTTGTTTATCTATGTGCAATGCTCTTATGCAGAATGTTTATGTAAAATAATTAGGTGTTAGACGGAAGGAGTGTTCTATTGTCTTTTTATTATTACTACAGTAAACATTAGTAACCTTTAGATGATTATTACATTTATATTAAAGCATACATATGTAGTATGGCGACAGAGTAGTGGAGCAAAAGTACAGTAAATTAATTACATTACAAATGTTACTGTAGTAGTAATGTACTTTTCTTCTATAGAAAGTGCCTACGTGAACAGAACTTTACTAACAAGTTCTTTATCGTTGATGGAACAACATTTTCTATTTTTCTTTCTTTCTTTTCTCCCTCCCCAGCCAGGGCCACGTGACTCACGTTCTTCAAGTTTGGGCGGAGCGCTCAATACACTGTTATCGGCCTGCTTGTCACGTGATTAAGCGCCCGTTACTAGAAATAGCAAAATTTACCCACCCTCTCCGATAATGCTTTTATCTTTCGACACTTAAAACTATAATTTTATCTAAAACTGTTTACAGGTCGTGAAATAAGGGGGAAACACACACGGGATCGTGTAATTCGCTTTATTCTCGCCTCTCGATCACGTGACTGCTCTGGCTTAACTTATTGGAAGCGCGCGTGACGACGGCAGTGAACGATACACGTGACTCGCACGCGGATACGAAAATGAAGAGATAGAAACTGCGTTAATTCATACCAGTCACGTGAGCTGCGTTCGTCGTGTGACGTCACAAATCCGAATTCGCTCAAATCGCGAGTGGTTGTAGGCCTAATCGTTGATAGGACAAGGAAAATACGATGGAAATAAATCACGTGATCTATTTCACCCCCTTACCATTTGGTTTCTCGCTGTAGGGAAATAGGGCAACACGAATAATTTATCCGGAAAAGTGGCCAAAATGAGTTCGGTCACGCGACTCGCTTTCGTCACTGCCCGCCCCCTCACGTGACACAGAAATGTAACTTGGCCCGGTATCACGTGACGGGCGGAAATTGATCTGGAGTAAGTGTGTCCAAAGAAAGTTTTGATACTTCGGTTCATCAAAAGAGAAAGAAGTGGTCAGAATAAAGTGAAAGTGAGAAAAAATAGAAAGGAGAGGGGGGAAACATCATCGAAGGGATCAGAAAATAGAGAAGAACGGGGAATGACAAAAAAAAAAGAAAGTGTGAAAGCTTTAAAGATGGTCAGAGATGAATAGCTACGGTGTTACAGTGCATTCGACGTAACAAAGTATTATTGCTTCTGCTCTCTATCGACAATGATAAACTTTCTCCTGTTCTAACCCCCCCACGTAAAGGATTCACTCCAAGTTGAAAGTGAAGCGTTATTGGTCAGGTGATCAATCAGGCCAACACACAAACTTTACTTGTTAAGTTCGAAAGTTGAGTGCAAGGGAAGGAAGCGGAGGGGGGGACAAAGAAAGCGAAAAAAATAAAAAAACACAAGCGCCCTCTCCATCCTTTTAAAGTGTGACGTGTGAGAGCGTTTAAGCATCAATCAGTTACGTCTCGCGTTAATTAACCTCGAACTTTCGCGTGACGTCGATGGAAAAGTCGGTTATTGGCTGTCACGTGATATTAGAAGGCTTGGAGTTGAAGAGGAGGGCGCTCGTGCGACCGATCACGTGACGCGCGGTTCCGTTAAGATCGCGTGACGGGGCGCATTAAACGAACGTAACCGACGACGTTAAACGATCGTAAATCTAAGTTAAATGAGTAACAACAAAGAGCCGGATGGGACCCGGTCAGGTGACAATAAAACGCGTGTTACTGTCACTTGATTGATGACGTAAAGCGAGGAGTGCGGTGATCATTAAACTCCATTCTTTTTTTTTTTGCTCTAATCATCGCTTCCATTCACGCGTCTTCATTACCGGGCACGCGCTAACGATCCGACCCAGTCACGTGCCCGGAGGAAGGGGGGTTGCTACGTAAAAGTCGCGTGACGGAAAATACGTTAACTAGCGCTAACAACCCGTACGCCGAGAGAAGGCAGTGGAGAATTATTTTTCTCTCCCTATCCTCCCCCCAGCTTGGCAGAGGTGTGCCACGAATTCTTACCACCCACGACTTGTCAAATAATGCAGAAATGTAAGGGAGTTGTCCACCCCAACAATCCTTATTCGCCTTGTTCACGTGACTCAATTTATCTTTTTCTCATTTGCTAAAGGTCACCCGATCTGTGATGGGTTGAGGGTTCTCCTTTATCATACTCACGTGAGCCTTGATGCTTCTATGGCAACAAATTTCTACTCAACTGATAACTTCACTCGTGATTTCTATCTAGTCCCATTTGTTGGCCATGCGAAATAAAAGAGAAATGCTATTACAGTAACAAGGTAGATCACGTGATGCGATACTGTCTCGTGCTGTGATTTCATTGTTACTGTCATACAGAAAAGCATTTTTGTAATTGTTACTACGGGTTTTAAAGTAAGCGCAAGTAGTTTCTCCTCCCTACTCAAATCGTATTGTTACTATAGTAGCAACGATAGAAATTCTGTTTAAAATGTTACTAATGTAGTAACAATACAACATTTGTACAAGCTTACAGTTAAGTAACGTTGCGTTTGTTACGGTAGTAGTAGTAATATTTTAACAGTAACGATTACTTTAATGCTGTTACAGTTTATATACGTTTGTTACTATAGTAACATATCCATTGTTAAACTATGATAGATCTTTAAGAAGCAATCAAATGCTTAACAGTTTATTGAGTTACTCACTTTTAAGTTACAGACTACAGTAACAAAATACATAACCTTAACAAATGCTTTATGCTTTTAAATTTGTAACATTCAATGAAGTATTTCTTCTATCTTTTCCATTGCTATTCTAGCAGCATGCCATCTTGTTACTCTAGCAGCATGGTGCTAGAGTAACAAGATGGCTACCTTTGTAAGTTTAGTTATGAACTCAGTAAATCGAACTATTCTGCAAGCATAAAACAAAAGGAAAACCCTATCCTTTATTACTACAGTAGTATATTTTATGAAGTAACAAAATACTTAAATGGTATTGTTACTGTGACAGTACCTTAGAACAGACTTTCAAGTGCTGAAATGCTTAATAGTTTGATTAATTAAGGTGCTTCAGGCAAGAAAACTATGCTGCTACAGTAACAAATGGTACAGTAATGAAGCAAGTATGCTGTCAAAGCAGTAAAGAATGTTACTATAAAAGCACCAACGCGTATTTACTCAAGTGTGACAAGATAATGAGTGGGATGTAGATAGACTTCGACTCTTGTATTGCTTGTTTAACAGATAAACTGGCGTGGTGTTGTGATTCTTCATCTTGGAACCTTCCCTCCCCCCGTAAAAGGGTGGAAGTTTATTGAGCAAACAAACTCAATATGTGGTAAAGGATGTTGTTTAAACATGTAAATAGTTTTATCTTCCGGTAATATCTTGTTTGGACAGTTGACAGGGGGGATTAACGGAAGAAGAGGTAGCATCAGCACACCGGATGTGGCAGATGTGTGGCAAGTGCAAGAAGGTGTGAATCCTTGTCAATGCTGTGACGAAGACTTATGACTAAAACAGGGCCACCTCCTCCTTCCACTTTTCTTTCTTTTCTTACCGAACTCGTGGGTCCGTAACTGCTATAGAAATAAATGTGCTACTACAGTAACATGAGATCTTCGCTGTTTTTCCCTCCAGTATGGTGGTTACGTGATGAATGAGACGATAGCAGCTGCGAGTCACGTGTGATTCAAGGACGATAATAACTCCAGTGACGATGCTGTTACAGTAACAAGAGCGTACACCCCGCTCTTGTTGTTACGCTGGCGTTATTGAGTGCCGAAATGACGCAATTAACTGGACTTTTTAATATGAAAAACAGAGAAATTTTACTACTGTATTAGTATTGTTACAGTAGTTGTAAGTAGTGCCTATTGATTAACGTACACGGTAATGATTTTCTAAGCATATTAGTGATAAAAACTTGCGTAACTGTCTTCCATATCGCAATAAAAATTATGCATATTTGTACAACGTAATATTATTAAAGTAACAATGGAGCTTATATTGATATAATGGAGCATCGTACACAAGAAATTCTGATGCAAATTGCATTCGCAGACGTGCTGATACTAATATAGTTTTAATGCAGCTGCAGTAATTATAGATAATACCACCGGTGACGAGAAAGGGAACCAATCAATGTCAGATAGGCTATTATTATGTTAGCATTATCAATATTAAACATGTTATCTGCGGCTTTAGATGCGAATACACAAATAGAATTAGTGCTACTATAGTAATCAAAATATTATGTTTAAGTAGCATCGAATGCCATTAAAATATAAAGTTTTAATCATAAAATTTGTATTCATTTTCCAGCATTTTAATTATATTTGTAATGTGGTAACTGGAATGCTGCTACAGCAACAATGTGCTGAATAAGCGTATTTTATAATAGCAGCACCTGCATAAAAGTAATGAACAGTTTTCACTGTAGAACTACAGTAGCATGCATGTACAGTACGTTTAATCGATTCTACTGAATGAATGTTACTGTAGTAGCTCCTACTGTAGCTTTAACAGTACAACAAATCGAATTATGATGTCGTTTCTGTAATTATAACCATGATAATACTAGAGCAACAAGGAAAAATGATAATTATATCCACATAAATGTTACTGTAAGAGTACGTAATACTGTAGCAGCATTAATATTAAAGCACCGCAGAATTAAATTCTAGTATAGGTTAGGTTTATTTAAGTTTTATAATCAATTATAATGCTTCTAGTACTAAAGCAGCACTAAGAAAGTACGGTGTTAGAATTCAGTAATGTAACAGCACCATTTTCTGTTGTAATACTCGAAATTACATACAAAACTGTAGCAATTTCTTGTGTATAACAACAAGAAGAGAGCTTTTTAATGCTGAAATTTAATACCATAGGAGCATGTTTACAATAACTGCATCAAGAAAGTGTAGTTTTTATCAATATTGTAGCAGCTTCTATTAGTAAGGTTATAATTAAAATAGAGTATTAGTTATAATACTTCTACAGTAATAAGTAGAGAAGTCTATCACAGCAAGCGTGTGTAATCCTTGAGCGATAATTTTTCCAAGTTGAGCGGATTAATGCAGTAGAAGCATCAAGTTACTAGACAAGTAAGCAAAGTTAGGGGGTTGAATGCATAGAGTGACACCTCGTGCATCACGTTACAGCACTCTATTGACTTTGGATAGTTTCCAACATACCGAAAATGGAACACAATGCACCTAATTAAAATTTGGATCTTCTACCCTCAACCTTCCTTCCCTCTTCTGCTATTTTCTACACTTTAGAAATTTAATTATTTTCTTATTTATTTGTGAAAAACAAATAAATAAGAAATTTAATTGAAATTAGATTTTCTTTTTTCTTAAAAAAAAAGACAGTTTGATTGGAATTTTAGTTTGCTTTTTTTTAATAAATTTAATTCTAGTTTTTCCCTGTATATTATGAGTTAATTTCTTATTCACTTTTCATTCTTCATTTTAAAAAAATACTTTTCTTTGCGTTTTTAAAAAATTAATTTTTAAATTTTTTTGCATTTTTATAAAAATTTTTGTGAATTTTCTACATTTCTTTGAGTTTTTCTCAAGTAAATCTTGCGTTTTTAAAATATATTTTTGCGTTTTATAATATTTTTCTACGTCCTTAAAACTTATGTTTTGGATTTTTGGATTTTTTTTTTCATTTTTAAAATGTATTTTTTAGAAAATTTCTTTATTTTTTTAGATTAATAAATTAAAATTTAATGGAATTATTCGAGTTTTAACACACAAAAGTTTTACAACAATTTTTGCATTTTTTATACTTAAAAAAATGCAAAGATAGAACATTTAAGAATGGTTTTGATTATATTAAGAATTACTTTTGCATTTTTATGAGTAAAAAAAAATGAAGTTTTTCTGGAAATTTCAAATTAATTCAATTAAAATTGAATTTTTTCAAGTAAATAAAAATTTAAGTTTTAAATTGAATTTACTGCCATTTGTCATTTTAAAAAGTATTAAAAACAAATTGCAATTAAATTTTACTCGACTAAAAATTTATTTTTTTTTGAAAAATTCGTTTCTAATTACAAAAGAAGAACTAAAATTATAAAAAAAAAAAAATTTACAGAAGAAAAAAGTCAAAATTTTCTGTATTTTAATTTAAAAAGATAATAAAATTTGCTTTACTTATTTTGCAATTTAAAAAAAAAAAAAACATTATTATTAATTTAATAAACCTCAAGGAAACTCCTAATAAAAATTAGCAAAATAAAATAAAATTCAAAAATACAGTAGAAAAAGATAAAAAAAAAATTTACACCAAAAAAAATTCATTTAAAAATATTTTTATTTATTTATTTATTTTTTAAACGAAAAACTCATTTTATGATTCTATTTTTGTCGTTATAAAAGTACCATTGTGTTACTCATTAAATTAACGAGAAGATTTTCTGCCCTGTTGTTGATCTAAAGAAATTCTTCCACTATCTTCCTTTACAGAAAAACAATTAACCTTGCTGTAACTGTTTCCGACAAGGACAATCATTACCTGGTTTAGTAACAAATTATCCGACAGAAATAAGTAAATAAAAATCTCCTTCCCTAAGATAGAACTAACATGTCATGTTACTATAGTAGCATCTACCAGTATGCAACTAATTAACACTTGTTTACATTAAATTAATACAAGAAAAAGCTGTGTTTCAATCGTACAAATCTGTTGTAATGGGCGTGTGGTATGCTGCTAGGGTATTAAATTGCTTCTGCTGATTCTAATTAGTAATATAATTATGTTTTTAATAATGCTACTACAGTATTAAATTAGCATTATATGTTACTAATGCTGCTGCTTCTATTAGTAAACAACAGTGCTTTACTACAGTAACAATTAATCTAATTGAGAATTGTTTATGTTACTCAAATTAATACAGTATAGTTACTGCAATATATAATTGGAATTCAGCTAGAGTATTAAATTCTCAATCGTAGTATTTTTCTTACTGATTAATATACAAGGATAATTTAGTGCGGTAGTATCAGTGGTGTTACTGATATAATGTTCGATTATGCTGCTATAGTAACAATTAAGTATCGGTTATTGTAATTATATGCAAACAGTTTGAGTTTTACTGCCACTTTACTTGCAATTTACGGAAACTGTTCTCAATTTTGTTACTTATTAGCACGCTTAGTGGTTACAGATGTAATTGTTACCAAAGTAGTTAAGATCAATGGAAGCTTAATTATATTACACTAATTAATAACTAGCCCATTAACAATGGAGAGAGAGGAGGTTTTTATTACTGTAGTAGCACAGGAAAGTGAAGGAAAAAAACAAACCTCGGAGAGTTTGATAGTTTTTTATGTTTGGAGGGGCACGTGGAACCGGTACCGTTGGCCGGGGGCACCTGTCTAATATATCATGGTGGGGAATAGTTGAACATCGACAGGTGAGGTCAAAGGTCAGCTTGTGCGTGCAGATTTACAAATAGCGATTTGTCTCCCGTCTGACAGTTGGTAGATATTTCTCCTTGACTATCTCGGTTTCTGCCTCGCAGGTGTTTGACTGAATGGAGATGTGTCAAGTAAACCAATGCATCCTCATGACCTGTTGCTTTGACAGTTTCTTTTCTCTTGAAGTATTGAATAATAGATTTTTCTACTCAGGTGTAAAGAAGATGGAAGATTACACTTTTGGATGTGATGCTACTCACTCTCTTCCTCTTCTTCTATCCCTCTCTCTATATATAGGCCTATATAAACTGTATACTCCTTTTGGCTTTTGGTGTTTTTTGAAATTTTTTGTATGTGTGTGTGCAGTTTATCGATTTTTTTGGAAAAACGAAAACTACACTTACCAAGTTGATCTTGTTACCAAGATAGCACTCGCATTCTCCAGATTGGATGCTGGAAAACGGATGCAGATGGTGGAATAAAGAGATTGGGTAAAAGGACGGTAAAAGGAACTGTTAAAGGTATTTTTGAGCCAATTTTAGATGTATAATATGTCTCTGGGTCTTAGTATTTAAATTAAGAGTAAAATTATAGACGAAAGTGTCGTTTGAGGGTTTTTATTGAAATTCATTGTATAAAGGACCAAATTGTAGATAAAAGTGTTGATTCAGGATTTAATAAAATGCCACTGTATAAGGGTCAAATTACAGTTGGAACTGTTGTTTCAACTGTAATTTATTGAAGGATCAAATTGAATTGTAGTATTGTTAAAAAATTCAATAAAATTTCGCTATTTATGGGTCAAATTATACAATTCAAAGCCTAAGAAACAATTATTATTATAACTCAAATGTAGTATTGTTGATTAGGTAATAAATAAGGAATATTATACTGTTTAAAAATCCAATAAATTTAGTATTTCAAGTCAAATTATACACTTTTATTCTGATTAAAGGTCTATCATTTTCAAGGAAAAAAATGAAAGTTATTATTCAATTTTAGCGTATAATGATGGCATTATTATTAAGTTATCAAGACTCTGTAAAGCAACACTAAAATTTTTTAAAATTTTAACGCGAAAATTTGGTTATTTTTAAAGCTTTTATGATTCTAAAACAGCCAAAATACCTGTAAATAACGCTACTTCCCTATGTAAATAGAGAAATGGCGTTATTTACTGGTCTTACAAAACGGCACTGAAAGCTTAATAAAATAGAAGTATTTAAAATAGAGGTTTAATAAGATGGTATTTTATACAGGTGTAAAAATTATAAAACATTTTACGAACGAATCAAATGAGAATCTAATTAAGAAGTGCTGTTTAAATGTTTAATGAGTAGCGTGCCAATGAGATAGAGTTATATTAAATTATAAAGTAAAAAGAAGGAAGAAGAAGTAAAGAAAATATAAAAGAAGAATAATATAGACCAGTGGAACTATTAAAAATGATGGAAAGTTGAATGAAATCAAGGAAAAAGTGGGGTAAAAAAGATAGTTTGAAGTGTTTCTCCAACGATAAAACAAGTTCAAATGGTTTACTGTATATTTCTAAAATGGTACAATGCTGCCTTATGGCATCATTTAAATCTTTTCCGTAAATCGCACATGACATCACATCTTTTCGCTTCAAAAACGAAACGACCATAAAAAGAACCTTTACGATCCACGACTATAATAATTACTTTATACTATAGTAGCACACTGTATCTAGTATCTTGGAAATTCATTGTTTCTCTCCGGATTATAGAGGATGGAAGGATAGAAATTCTAGAAAATACTGTAAATTTACGAAATTTTTCAAAGAAATATTTTCTATTATACATGCTACTTTAGAGTAACAACTATACAGAAGTGATATGAAGCAATTGTTTTTTGCTAAGTATAATTTTAGTGTAAAGTATTAATAATTGTGAGTAATTTCAATATATAAACATTAGTAGTTCAGCAGTAGCAGTAGCAGTAGCAGTACTAACAGAAGCATAAGCAGCAGAAGAAGAAGCAGCAGAAGGAGCAGCAGCAGAAGGAGCAGCAGCAGAAGGAGCAGCAGAAACAGAAGCAAAAGAATAAGCAGCAGCAGGGTAGCAGGACGCTATATCGAGGTTTGAATGTGTAAACTAAGAGCAAGCAAATAGTAAAAACAGTATAATTTTATTGCTATAGCAGCATTATTATAGTAGCGAATGAATATACTTTTTGAATATAAATTAGCTAAATTTTTAGAGTGTTGCCCAAATTCAATAGTTATTCCTGTAACAGCATTAAATATATTACGTCACTAATTAATGATACCGTAGAAAATAAACACAGCAGCACTACTATAATAACAATATAAATCACCGCAATAGTTATTGTCAGTTATAAACAAGACAAGATGCAGTACTGAAACAATATACTTTACTACAGTTCTAGGGGGGATTTTATTACCATAGAAGAACCACTAAAATGCCATTTTAAAAAGTTATCCGTCTTTCATTCGGAAGGGAGAAGGAAGAAAGAGAGGAATAAAAATTTTACATAAAAAATTTGGATGCTACTGTAGTATTTATCGTGTTAAACACACTTTTGTTTCTTCCCCCTCTTCTCCTGTATAAATATTAGGAGAGGCCCCCCTTTTGGAAGTGTCTACAGCAGCTGCTTTCGTCCTCATCATTATTATCGTCTTTCAATTGCCTTGTCCAAAACACTACCACACGAACAATAAAAACGTTTTGAGGAGTTCCTAGTTGAAAAAAGGAACAGCCACACTACTTAAATTATCAAAACTTTATCAGATTTTTTTATTTATTTATTAAAAAAAAAGACAGTAAAAGTGCGATTCTATAATAGCAATGAATGCTATTGTAGTAACAAGAGTTGCTAAGATGGAGCAGAAACTGAGGCACTATTTTTTATTTATTCAAAGTTTATTTTTGGTCTTTGTTATTTTTGCATCATTAAATGCAGGAAGTCTTTGTTATTATAATAGCACATGTTACGATTTTTTAATAATATTTTTAGTAACAAACGGAGTATAGTAGACTACATTAATATGCAATTAGTAAGGTAAATTCTTCAGGCTTGTCTAAATATGGTTATGCTACTTTAGTAATAAAAGTCCTGCCATTAATTAAAGCATTATTAGCAAATTTAGTTGCTATAGAACTGTTATAAACAGATAATTAATAACTTCTTAAGCATGTTTTTACAGCAACAATAATAAACATGTTACATAAATATTACTATAGATTATTTTATTAACTCTTTTTATAACGAAATAATAATTAATTCTACTTATTAACGGTACTATAATACTGTAGTAGCACAAATATTATTGCTGTAGTATCAATAACAACAGTTTTAGTAAATTATATAGGACTTTTATAATGAATTTCGTAATTTCAGTGTTGTTTTCTTATTGTAACGTAATAATAACATAATGTGTTACTGAATAATGATTTTTTTGTTACTATTACGGTAACAATATGGGCTCTATGTTAGCCTGTGTTACTACGAAGTGTTATACTGTGTGACTTCTTGTTGTACAGTGATGCTAAAAATGTTATAGTGTGACTTATAAGGTGAGTTTAACATAACGTATGTAATAAATAGCCTCTGTTACTTAACAGTAACTTCTTGTTGCTGTAAGGATTTTTATTACTATAATACTAATATAACGTGCGATTTCTATAATTGTTCTAGTCATTACACGCTGACACGTTTATTGTTATAGCATTAACGTAATTTTAATGGCAATTAAGCATTCAGTTTTAGTATTTATGGTCTATTATAGGAACAATAACGATAAATAATAATTTCAAAATGGTGGAATTGGCAATTTTTTTGCTTCCCAAATGGGGGATCGCGAGTGAGAGAGAAAGACGTAGAAGATGCAGCACGCTTCACTCTCATCGTTTACTGCATCAAGGGAATTGTAAAACGAGACTTAAGATGGATCACTTGTGTCTATCTCCAACTTGCCTCTTAACGATCTAACTTATCCCAAACAAGAACTTAGAACGTACCAAGGGTCTTTAAAGTGGATTGTCGATTTTCCGTATCGTTGATCTATACAGGAACATTCTTTGAATACATCATTGGCATAGAGTCTTTCATATTCTCTTTGCTGTACTTTGCATAAAGACAGTTTTGCTTTGATTCGATTTGATAAAATAAAGATACATTCCCTAATACTTAATTCATCCAATTCACCAATTGGGAATTTACTACTACAGTTATAAATTTCCATATTTAATCTTTATACTAACGGAAGCAATGCCATTGAATTGAATTATTGTAACTGTAGTAGTAAATGATGCAGCTACAATGCTGTAAACGTTGTTAAAAATGACTAACAGAATGGTAATTATAGTTACCATTATGTTGTATACTTATATATACAGCATAATCTATACTGCTGCACATAAATATCCTACGTATGTGGTTACGTATTGATATGATTATACTGCAAATGGTACAAATATAACACTTGATATTTTACTGTACTCTATAACAACTGTAGAAGTATGCGTGTAGAGAAGAGTGGACAGAAAATATGTAGACACTGACGATTTTTTTTTTTTTTTTTTTTTAATGTAACAGCATTGCACTAAAGTACACGATAAGAGTGATAGAGTACCACTTAACTGAGCTAACTGTAAACACGTGTGAGGTGTAGTACTTTTAAGTAAACGATTTTATTGGTGCAAGTACAAGGATTTTGCATCTTTGCTGTTACGATAGCAAAGCTACTAGAGAAACAATGAAAGTTAACTTTATATTTACACAATTAATTTATTACATCCAAATTTCTATTTAAAAAAAATTAATCATTATAATACTAAACACTTGCATTGAATAATAAGCTATAAAATTACAACAATGCTACTATTTAAGTCACATACTATAGAAGTATTGCACTATATTAATGTAGTGTGATATTATACAGACTATATTAGATATACTTCGAATCTACTGTTACTATACTGAAATATGTGCAGAGAAGAATCGACAGAAAGTGTGCAGACACTAACGATTTTTTAAACTTAACAGCAAGCATTGAAGAATACTGTGAGTGGGATAATGTCACTTAACTATGGTAAAAATAAATAGTGAATGTGATACAGTAAGACAATTGTAAACAGTGAGGTTACTGAACAGATAACGTAACTGTAAAGTAACTGTAAAGTTATGGCAAATAGGTACAATAAAGCAACTATAAAGATTAGGTAACTAATCAGTGAGTGTGATAAAATGTCACTTAACTAAGGTGTCGTAGTAGTGTTGTACTATTGTAACACTCTGATACTACTGTCGTATTATAAAATAACCTTCAAATAAACACCAAAAACCAAATTTAAATAAAAAATCTCCGTTTCAAACTCTTCTCATCTTTATCCTTTTCGAATTAAATTCTCTACTCGTCACTATCACATGCAGCATTTTAAGAACTCTACTCGACACTCCAAGGTCGACGTAACATAAAGAAACTAGGAGTTAAATCCCGATGATTTTACCAAGTGAATTTCTCAAGTCGAGTTTTAGGCAGATAAAATTCAATTTTATAACATTGTATAGGGGATGTGAGTAGTATTGGTAAAGATCTAAAGCTTATTAAAGATCTCGGTGAGCATCCGAGTGTGTTGTAATGGGGGTTTGATGACGACATACCAGGAGTTCTTTCCTTGTATTCTTTAGTGTTTTCCTCTTTCTTTCTTCCTGTACTCTCTTTGCTTAACCATTTACGTTTTTACTGGTTTGGGATTTAGTGTTTGGTTGAGTGAAGTTGAGCAGAAGAAAGCGAAACCAATTGAATTTAATCAAAATGATCTCGCTTGGATGATGAATATTGATTAATTGGATCACATTTCTTAAGGGTGAAAGTACTTTCGAGCATGAAACTCATCTAAATTTCTACGAATTATTCATTAAATTTCCATTAAAAACACTAATTATTCAATATTTATAAGTAAATATTCCGGAAAGTATTATGTTTTTCATACTTTAAACTGGTTAAACACAAAACTCGAGGAAATGCTACACAAATATTGACCGATATTAAAGGGAAGATACTTTTAAAAAAAACGTGCTCAACAAGTAAAAAATGAGTTAAAATACGAAAAAATTTGTTGAATTTATATATTTTACGCTTAACTCAACTTTACTGATGTTTTTCTTTCCTAAAATGTTAAAAAATAAAATTGATAATTGATACAGAAAACACGAGGGAAAAAAAATGCAGGTTGGCTTTCCTGTCAGTCAAATCTGTTGCGAGGAGAAGCGCACTTCACGGTGCATTACTTTAACCCAACGCATATAATCGAAGAAAATTCAAAATGTAGCTTGAATTAATTAATTCACCAGATGTCTAATGACAATGAATTCACCAAAATGCACTTATATGAATATTTAATAACGTAAAATTTATTATAATAATAATTTTTTTCCTCTCCTCTTCCATCCCTCATCAATTTATCCAAGATGCTAAAAATTTAGTGAGTCAAATAAGAGAGAGAGAGAGAGAGAGAGAGAGAGATTTATTTTTCTTCCTTATCTCTCCGCCATTTTTTAAACATTGTACCTTTAGTAAAATGCTATTGTTGTGAGTCATACGTTCGATAGTTGGTAGCTTTACTTATTATTTCCGGCTTAAGTGTAGAACATAATAAATAATGCTGAATTATTAATAACTTGTCAGTGCAAGTGATATTTACGGTGGTCTATTATGTCTATATCTGATGTAGCTTATCTAAGCAAGCAAAATAGTTATGCATTAATGCACCTGAAAATGTATCCTACAACCCAACTAACAACAAACAGGACGTCCTGTACATAATGAGACTTTTTATACAAGCATAATCAGTAAAAATGAAAAGGGGGAGAAAAAAACATAGTAACAATGGAAAAATGGCGGCATACGACGGAATGTAACAGCATGAAACGTTGTAAAGTAGTAAATCTTGATAGAAAACTGTCTTAAAAACTTTAAAATTTCTTGAAAAAAGCTATTCAAGAAGTTCAGGAATGATAAATTTTATATGAAATTCAGGAAGTAAAGGAGACTAACATAATCTACTTGGTAAAATTAATGATGTTAAAGTGCATCAACTAGAAAGAATTTGTTTTTATAAATTTAAAAATACCAAATAATAAAACTTAAAACAACAAAAAAAAATAACATATATACAAAAGAAATTGCTGTTATTCTATTTATAGAAAACTTTTAAAACAATAAAGTAAAAATTGAGCAATAAAATTCGAGACAATTTAAAATAATAAAAAAATGCATTATTCGAATTGAAAACTTGTGTGCAATTTCATGTTTGATAAAAATTGAAAAGTTCTTTTTTTTTATATAAAATGTTTTAAATTCTTAAATTTATTTAAGAGTTAATAAAGTTAAGAACCGGAAAATGAAAAAGAATTTACCAAAATTTAAGTAAGATAATTGTTTTGAAACAATTAAAATCACTAATATTAAAACAGTAATTGCAATTAATTTAAACGGAACCTAATCTACTCTCATAAAAATGAAATACACTTAATTAAAAGTAACTAAAACAAACCTATTTTATTATAACCTAACTTAACCCGACACAAACCAATCTAATTACATCTCACTCAGTTCAATCTAACTGAAACCAATCCCACTATACCTCACCTAAGCCAATTTTAACTACACCTCACCTAATCTATCGGAATCCAAACCAAACTATACTTTACCAAATTTAATCTTAACTGCACCTCAACGAATTTACTCTTAAATGCACCTCACTCAATTCAATCAAACTCAAACCAATTCCATTACACCACACTAAACACAATCTAACTATACCTCATCTAATCTAACATAATCTAACCCAAACTACACCTCACTCAATCCAACGTAACCTAAACCAAAATACTTTACTGCATCTTAACCAATTCAATCAAACCCAAGCCAATCTAACTATACCTCACCCAATCCAACATAACCCAAACAAAACTACTCCTCATCTAATCGAACCTAACCTAAAACTACACCTCACCAAATCCTACCTAACACAAGTCAATTCATCTATAACTTAATCTAACATAACTATAATTAACCAAACCTTCATCCAACTTCACCCACATACCTTCAACCCAACACAACCAAACTAATCTATCTTCTACCAACGATATTTTATTTAAAAAAAACCCATAAAAATCTCGAAAATTTCAGAAATAAACACCGGAATTCTTCTTGAATATTTATTAAAACTTTCAGAAAATCCAAAAAGAAATAAAAGAAGAAAAAAAAAATTGGTATTTTTCGAATCATTGATTGTTGAAGAATTCAAGAGATGACCAGGAAGTATTTGAAGGAGATTCAGGAAGTGGAAAAAGACGTTCTCTGAAAAACTTCTCAATGAAATTTATGACGTAAAAAAGCTTTGAAGAAGTACTCAAAGAAATTCTAGAAGAGAAGAAATACTCAAAAACTACTAAAAACAAATTTACGGAGTGGATATACAAAGAAGAAAATTCACCAATACAAGAAAAATTGATCAATAAAATTTACCAAACTTTACTAAAAAATCATGTTTGAAATTTAAGGTTATTTATTTATTTTTTCATTTTTATAAAATTTTTAAAAAATCGAAGATATTTTCCAGATCTTTATCATTGAATTTTATTATCTGATAAATATATATTTCATTTATATCAAGCTGTAAATTATGAGTGATAGGGTGAAGTAAGGAAAATTTCGTTTATTGTTTGTAGTAGTGGAAATAAGTCATATATATATTTTTTATTCTCCGTGGCATTTTTTTAGCCTTGTTTCTTGTAGAATGTAATTAAAATTTACCATTTTTTAAAATGATATTTCTTGTAAAAATCGTAATTAATGTTTGCCATTTTTTGATTAGCCTCGACCTTTTTCATTGCGAGAAAAAGTAATCGAAAAAGTGGAATATTTTAATTAATCTTACCATTTCTTGTAAAAATATAATTAAAGTTTAGCATTTTTTAATTATATTTACCATTTTGTATATTTTATATGTTTATTTCTTGCGAAAATGGTAATTAAAGTGTGCCATTTTTTGGATCGATCTTGACATTTTTTGTAAAAATATGATTAAATTTTACCATTTTTTAATTATATTTATCATTTTTGATGCCATTTCTCGTATAAATAAAGTATAAAGTTTTCTGATTATCATCACAATCTTCAGATTATTTATTTTAAAAAAAGGCAATTAAAATATGCTACTTTTTCGATAGATCTTACCATTTTTCCAACCATTTCTTGTAAAAATGTAATTAGAATTTGTAATTTCCCAATTATCCTTACCATTTTCAGCACTACTCATTGCGAGAAAGTAATTAAAGTTTCATTTTTCTGACCGTATTTACTCCCTTTCTGTGCATTAAAGTAATTAAAATAAATCATTTTCTGACTATCCTTACCATTTTTACGTCGTGTTATTTTTAGTAATTTGTAGTAATTTCTTTATATTTTTCATCAGAAAGAAAGGTACAGAAATTTAAAAATAAACAGAAAACATGACTTCATTACTCCGATCCCTCTATCTGCCCACTCCTTTGACCTTTAACCATGAAAATTTATCAGCAGCAAACCACCTAACACACCAAACTCCCTACAAAATTTCAGGAATTTTCGACAAAAGGCACAGGAGTTATTAAGCTTCGAATTGGGAAACAAAACCGTGCCACCCATACACATACAAACAAACACACATACAGGGAAAAATCCCTGAATTTTCAGCATTTCTGGATGTTTGAAAGGTTCATTGAGTCCAAAAAAACAATGTAAAAATTTTGGAGGAGGGTGATATTTTGATCGATGGCCATACTTTCCCCCTGTTATATATGACACAGAAAAAGTAAAAATGGCTATTGTCATCACTTTTATAAGCAGAAATGGTGATTATTTAGTGAAAAAAAAGGTGCGAAATTCAGTAAATTTTCAGAAATTTAAACCCATTTTAAAAAATTAAAAATTTATAATTATGGTCACGAAGATTAATGAAGAAGTTTTGCAGAAGAGAAAGAAGAAACTGAAATGGAAGATGGCAAATTTCCTTGCACTGGGTAACAGCCATTAACATCTTTAAAGATCCATGTACATACACATCCATGATTTATTGCAACGTAATAAATGTCCGAAAGAGCAACGTAGCCTTAAGCAGCAACGTCGATACTGGGTTATAAAAATCAAATTTTCATTAAGTTACTGGGTCATGAACTACTACTCTGCAAAATCCCTAAGGTTAAGAGAAAGATAGAGGTTAAGAGATGTTGCTATGGTGATATCAGGCACACGTGACATTTTGGGGAAAATGTAATAAGTGAGTTATACGTGGATCGAACGGATGAACGGCTAAATTAATATTTAACTATAGGGACGTTTAAAATTTTTCTCCTCCCTCGTTCATCGTATTTAAAAATTTTATACTAAAGTACACCTGTATTTACTGTGAATTACTTAGAAAGATAAGAAAATATATGTAAGAAGAATTTAAATTTAATTTTTTTCGTTAAATTAATTTTAATTAGTTTTTTACCCCCCAAAATTATCACCATGTGTTAAGTTGGGTTATAAATATAAAACAGCAACAAACCTTTATAAAGTGATGATGATGATGAGTATATAAAGCTGCCATGAGATGATGATTAGCAGCGATTAATGAGGATCGATCTGCACTTTTTATGGGTTTTCGGTTGATTTGGCACGTGTACAGTATGTTAATCACGTGATAGTGACTAAGCCAAGTACCACGTGGGAATGGTGAATAAAATACAACGGTAGAAAGAAGATGCGGTAAGATGATAATTAATTATTATATTACCGCAGCTTCTTCCTATGATGCTGCAGTAATTTATGATCATCAATAGCTGCTTTCATAATCTGCCAGCATTTCAAGATGATAAGTAATCATCATCATCTTTGAAGGTTCGTAGTTAAAGTTTTATCATCATGAAAAACTTGTTTTCTGAGCCATTTTTAAGCTCGTAAAGTAAGTTTTTCATCAATTTATAATGATATTTGTAGTGTGATGATCATTCGATTCCAATATCGAAGATTAAGTTCAATAATAAATGATACTGATGATTTAAATATAGAAAATTGCCTAAAATTAATGGCAATTAAAGATGATAAATTAACAATTTTCAGCTTTGAAATTAATTTTTACACTGATTATCACCTGATTTTGATGATGATGATGATGATACAAAATAAATTTCGAGATTCAAAAAAAAAAAAAATGTTAATTTATTATTAATCAATGGTAAATTATCGCTAAATGGAGACTAATGAGTTAAATATGTAATGTGTTATTGAATTTAATCGTGCTATATTCACTATCATCACAATCACGTGATCAAATTTAGTAATATATTATGATAATAAGTTAAATATAAGATAGTAAATCAATATATTTGGACCTCAAAATTGTATTTTTATAATTAAAATCACGACTGTGACATTGATGAGTATCATAAATAAAAACAAAGGTCGATTTTAAGATTAAAAAATTCAGTTTATCATCATCGATCTTCATTAATTATTTTGGAAAACTTTGTATATTTAACTCAACAGTATCATGTGATACTGAATGTAAGAACTTGATTGTAATATGGAAAATTTGTCGTCATTCGCTGTAATTAATTTCCTTATGCTTAATTCATCATCCTCGTAAGCTACTGGGCTTAATCGTCATTAAACACGTGTCACAGCAGTTTAAAAAAAAATATGAAGATTTACCCTCATTACATTCTTACTAATGATCATCTTACGGGAGTTTTCTATATTTAACTCATCAGTATCATATATTTTTACTGAATTTAGTCTTCAATCAAGTGATTGTCACTCATTTTTAAGGCAAAAACAGTGAGGATTTGTCATGGTTAAACGTAATTAATTATAAACTTATGAAGCTTCTAATGCTTAATTCATCATCCCCGCGTGCTACTGAGCTTAACAATCAATGTCAGTATCATGTGATTATCATTTTATAAGCGCTAGACAAATTGTAAATCTAAAAAAAAAAAATGAATGATCACTCTCGTAATTGTTACTAATTAACATTACTACTAGTATAACTAGAACCGATACTATAGGGGGCCCGAATTAGAACGTGCAAACCTACATCTACTCCCTGCACCTGTGTGGATGTAGCCACTAGCGCTGTGGATAGAAACAAACTTTTAGATGTAGTGTGTGTTGCCACATCAAATCGCTTTTCTCTAAGTACTTAATTTTTTTTTTAATTTATTTATAAAGGTAAGATGGGCTCAGTGAGTCTCATGGACTCTAGACCCTTACCATTTCCCTCTCCCTCCGTGGTTACGCTACTACTGTAGTTCCCTAGTTACGCTAGTTATGTTACCTACCCCCTTATCACTCCTGGTTACAAGTACTAGTTTTATGGTTACGTTATTTCCTTACCATTCCATGATTACGGTTACTATTTTCCTGGTTATATTACTTCCATACTATTCCCTGGTTAGTCTTCTGGTTTCTTGGTTACGCTACCCTCTTACCACTCCTGGTTACAGCTACTAGTTCCCTGGTCACGTTACCTCCTCAACATTCCTGGATCAGCTATTGGTTCCTTGATTATATTATTTCCTTACCACTTCTGGTTGCAGTTACCATTTACCTGGTTACATTACTCCTTACTATTTTCTGGTCACGTTACCTCATCACCACTCGTGGTTCACCTACTGGTTTCTTGGTTACATTACCCCTTATCACTCGTAGTTATATGTAATTGTTCCATGGTTGCGTTATTCCCTTACCACTCACAGTTTACACTACTGAACACATGGACAAAATTACTAATATTTAAAACACAAAAATCGACTTATTATTATTCAAAACCTCCCAAATTATAATACTACACAATTAACTTCCTCGCATTGTTTCAACTTCAGAACTCTCTATGTAATTTACTTAAAGGAAGCCATTTTATGACCATATCAAATTGTCATTGTTCAAAATCACTATTTATATGAACTAGTGCCATTCCATGTTGGAAGTAAAGCCGTGATAAAAATAGCCTTCTACATTTTATGACTCATTTGAGACATAAGACGGTCCTTTGATGTCTGAAAAACTATTACTTTTAACCATGTCACAGAGAGGAAGAATATAGCAAACTATGGTACATTTAAACTTGTATCTTACGAGGAAAAATAAAAAAAATACCCTTCTAAAAATACCAGATTATTCAGGTGCTTTCAAGTCACCGTACACATAAAAAAAAAACAACCTCAATTTTTTTTACATTTTCCCCTGAAAAAAAACCTCCAAAAAACCCCCCATTAGATGAGTTAATGCTTAGTTATGATAAAGATTTTTACGTAAATTTAATTAACTCTGCAACTTATTCTACTGAATTCTTGTTGTACAGTGATGCTAAAAATGTTATAGTGTGACTTATAAGGTGAGTTTAACATAACGTATGTAATAAATAGCCTCTGTTACTTAACAGTAACNATAATTTCAAGGTAAAAATTCCGTGTTTTAATGGCAATTTTGACGAAAAATTTCGGATTTTAATAATTATTTTAATGGAAATTTTTCCCCCTATTGCAATTTTCAATGAATTTCTACAAAGTAAATATTATTTTACGACAATTTATTCATTATTTGTACGAAAATTATTGTTCTTACTGTTTTGTTTCTCACATAATAACATTGATCTAGGAAGGAGGAAGAGGTATATCCAGTCACTAAAGATAATAATTACTTCCTCCAACCCTCATCTCTCCTTATACATTACTAGTTACGTAATCTGTTCTTGTTTCTCTGTTCATGTACAAGAATATTAGGGAAATTCCTTCAAATAGCTTAATTTCAGTGGAAAATTTCTAAATTTTAGTACAGTTAGAACAATTTTAATCAAAAAATTTTGTACTTTACAGCAAATTTGAGGTTATATTGAACTTATAAAAGCGAAAGTTTTCATTAAATCTGAGTTTTAGAGCCAAAATTTACTAATATTTTGAAGTTTTACAGTCAAAATTTGTAAGTATATTGGTTCTTTTGGAGCCAAAATTTTTATGTATGTTAGAGTTTTAGAGCCAAATGTCTGTAGTTACATTCGTTTTACATTCAAAACTCGCGGTTTCCTTGACATTTTAAAGCCAAAATCTATGGATAAATTCGTACTTCACATTCATAATTTCATAAAATATTCGCCTAATTTATTCATTGCCATTTTCGTTACTTCATAACAACACTAATTTAAGACGAAAGGGTGGATTACATCCCGTTTCTATACATAGTAATTACTTCCTCCAACCTACATCCTTGTACAAAACTAAAAATATAAGGGCCATATTTTAGGAATTCCAATAGATTTTCCTACCATTTTCATCGATACCGGCACAAAATAACCGTATAACATAAACAATACTTAAATTATTTATCAATGGAGTGTCGTAGTGAGCCACTTTGGGGGGGAATTGGCAGTACGCGCACACACACACAAATCTTAGTTGATTACCGAGTAATTATCAGAGGATTTGCAAAAGATACAACAAATTACATCAATAAATCAAAAAATAAATCATTGTTGCTCCACATCCCACGTTGAAATAACATATTTGGGAGTGGGAGGAAGAGAGAATTTTTCGCTTCAGTCGAATGTAGAGAATTTGTTAACGTTCAGCCTCATCACATTAAAGATAATGATTTAAAACCTTTCATTTTACTACTTTTCCTAACAACTTAACGAAGACGAATTGCTTCTTTCGCATTAAGAGCAAGAGTTAATCCCTTCTTCCTCAAGATGATGCTTCTTGCATTTAATTATTATGATGTAATTCTTCATAAATTCCTCGTTTCTTTTTTTTTCTTCTTCGGGACATTAACGTGGATGAAATGCAACGTTAAGTTCTGTAAAGGTTGTTTTTAAAATATTCTCCAGTAAATTCAAAATTGGGACTTTTTATGTTGGTTCTGGTGGAAGAAACATTTCTAGTTTTTCTGGTAATACTGATGAATATATTTTAAATTTCTGTGTTATTGCTCTGCAGTGAAATTTTGCAAGACATCAACAAAGAAATCTTAAATAATTATGCCTTTTCTAATGCAAAATAAATACATTTTAAATTTAAAAATAAAGATAGAAACTGTTTACAAGTGTCTTGCAACAAGTGATGACTCATAGAGACTGTAACTTAAGGCTCTTTATCAAAAGTTCAATAAAATAGTGTAAAGTGATATATTGCCTATTTGATATGATATATTCTCTTTATCTGTTATTATATTTAAATAAATATACAACTATTGTATACCTGATTTATAGTCTTACATAAGCGAAATGTCTTAGATAGTTTTTAAAATATTTGTTATAAAGCATTTAAAACGAGCTGTATAGTATTACACAGCATTTATATAGCTGTATAGTGTTACAGGACATTTGAAATAAACTATGTAGTGTTAGAGAATATTTAAAACGAGCTGTATTGTGTTATAGGGCATTTAGAATGAATTGTCAGTTGTACAGCATTTTTGATAGACGTACACACCATACATTTCAGTAAAATGCAAGAAATTTTCATATTTTAAATAATTTGTAACAGTATATATTAAAAATAAAGAAAATACCCTTTATAAACACCGTTAAAACTGCATAAAATCACAATGTTTTTATAACTTTAAAAAGGGGAGTTACAATTAATATTTATCAAGATTTAAAAACAAACAGACAGACAGACAGACATTCTATAGGATGTAATATTATTTTTAAAAAATCACACAATATACTTTAGAATTTTATAAAAAAAAAAAAAAACTTTATCCATTTTTCACATAACAATTACTCATTTCCACCCCTTAAACAACCCTTTAAAATTCCCAAATTATAATAACATTATTAATTTTTTAAACAGAAAAAAAACTAGACTACTACATAGAATTTGTAACTAAACTACGCACAGACACACAGACAGACCAAAAAAAAAAAAATTGAATTGAGTCGAAACGTTTAGTGTGTGGAGCAGCATCCCAAATGTGGCACATAGTTTGGCCATTTTAATTTAGTCCTCTTGATCCAATATTTTGTAATTTTCCGTCTGACGAAACAGACGGAATGGAAAACGTGCGGTTGTCTGTTTGTTTTGGAAAGAAATCTTTTTTTTTTTTTTGTTTTTTTTATGTTACTGTAGAAGTAAAATGTGTTTGTGTGGTGTGTTTTCGAAACCGCATTGTTCCTCGTCACGTTGAAACCAAATACCTAAAGCTGGTGGGCTTTTTCTACCTTGGCAATAATGTAATTTGATAGTATTTTACTTCACCCATTCCTAAAATTACGTGTGTACAGTTATTTGAACCCAGTGTACGTAACACTGCTCCTAGAATAAATTTTAAGTCGATTTTAATAAAGTTCCTACCAACATTTCTTTACCCCTTTTCTTCAATTCGGGTGTTAAATAATTCATGAAGTGTCGAGTGAAGAAAATTGAGGAATTTTAAGGATTTTTAAGTGATCCCAAGTACTTTTCTGACGTTAGACTTTGCATTTTCTTTTAGGACGTGCGCGCTGAACCCTACAAAATATTAATTTTTAATAAGGGTAAAGTTTAAATAATGTGATTTTACTGTTTTTTTTTAATTGTGCCAAAACTTTGATTTGAATGGAAATTAAATAAATTTCGGTGTTTTCGAGGTTAGAACGACTTCGAGTGGTTTCAGAACGTCCAGATTTTTTGTTTGTAGGGGGATTCAAACACGTAAAAATTTAATTTTAATGCTGAAATTTAATTAAATATCTGCTATTTTTGAACTCTTTTAAAACATGAGATATATATTATATATTTTTTTTCATATTTTTAAAAAAAATTTTTGAAATTTTTCTGCATTTTTTTAAAATTTTCAGTTCCATTTTTAAATTTTTAATGCATTTTTTTAAATTATCAGATAAAATTTAGAAAAACTTCAAAAAATGTACCTAAATTTAGAAAAAATGCACCTTAAATTACAAAAAACTGCACCTTAAATTACAAAAAAGTGCACCTTAAATTACAAAACAATGCACAAAAAGTTTCAAAAAACTGCACCTTAAATTACAAAAAAGTGCACCTTAAATTACAAAAAAATGCACAAAAATTTTCAAAAAAAATGCACCTTAAATTACAAAAAAATGCCCAAAAATTTTCAAAAAAATGCACCTTAAATTACAAAAATTTCACAAAAATGCACAAAAAAAATGCATCTTAAATTACAAAAAATGTAGCTGAAAATACAATAAATTTTTGAATTTGTTCTGCATTTTTATATTTTTTGTTATAATTTTTTTAAAATTTTCTGCCTTTTTTTGAATTTATAATTACACTTTCTGAATTATTCGGCGATTAATGAAAGTTTTTTGTGTATTTTTTTTTAAATTTTTAAATATATTTTAGTAAAAAGTTAAATAAAAAAAAATCTAGTAAAAATGAAAGAAAACATACAATTAACGTCAAAAATTATCAATAATTATCTTAAATAACATTGTTTTAAAGTCTTAAAACATTAATTTTAATTAATTAATACAGTTTAAGTAACTATCGAGTTAGCAACACGCAACTATCTACTTTCATGCAAAAATTTTAGTTTAAAAAAAAAATCAAAATGGATGCATAAAATATATATTTTAAAAAAAATTGCAGTTTTATACGCCAAAAATGATCAATAATCGATGATAATTCGAGTAAAAAGTAACATCTGGACACGTTACAAGTGTTACACGTCTCGCATTATACGCGTTACACGGAAATTCACGTGGTTATTTGACAAAAAAAAGTGGTAATTCGTGATATTTTATGATTTATTAGACAATTACCGAACAGAAAAAGAAGACATAGAAGTAAAAATAATAATAAAAAAAATGTAATCGTGTAACGTGCAGCAATTCCAATTACTCTAGTTTTTTTTTCCTGCAGAGATTAGACAAACAGACAAATACAACAGGTTTGAAAAATCAATAAAATGCGTTTTATTCTCACAGAATCGTTGTAAAACTTAATTTACTTTTACCGTTGTTTGTCTGGTACCTAGTGATTAATTCCCCATTTAGATCATCTACCCTCCGGCTCTAAAAAGACACTTTCTATAAATAGTCCTTTACAACTGACACTGGATGAATTGAAGTCGGTAAAAAATGTCACCCTCGTTTTATTTCAAGTTCCCCCCTTTTGTTTTCTAAGAATTATTTTCTTAAATCGAACAATTACTGAAATAACTGTCATAGTGTTTGCACACCGTTTATGTGTGACTCTGTCGTTTTGGAGTTTATGTAAATGATGAGATGAGGAATTAATTCAGTTGTTGAATTTTTTATTATTATTATTTTTTAATATTTTGCTTTATTTTCCTGTTTTTTTAGATACAATTACATCTTTTTTTCGCGTATTTTTAGTGCAATTTTTAAAACATTTTTCAATATTTTAGATTTTTTTTTTTGCATTTTTTGACTGTTTTAGAAAGCCAAAAATGTATCTAAAAAAAGTCAAAAAATACAAAATAAAGGTCAGAAAGTAAATTTTTCAAATGTATTTTCTGAGCTTTATTTTGCATTTTTTGCATTTTTTTTCAGTTCTTAAGCACACTTTTGAAACTTTTTTACTTCTTTGGATTTTTTTTTTGCATCTTTACGCATTTTTAAATACATTTTTCTGAACTTTACGCACTTTTTTTTGCATTTTCATATACATTTCTGAATTTATTTTTACATTTTTTTTTTTTTGAAAATTTTATGCACATTTTATGAACTTTTCGCTTATTTGAATTTTTAAATACATTTTTTAAAGTTTATTTTTGCGTTTTTTAAAACTTCCCCCCCTTAATTTTGAATATTTTAAGTAAATATTTATGCAGTTTTACGCACGAAAACGACAACAAGTTGTTAAATATTCCTTACTTTCTCACCTTAATTACAAGCGAAATTTTACAATTTTACTCAAAAAATTCAAACAAGAAAAATAAAATAAAATAAAAATTATAAAAAGTAATTTTTAAATTTTATTTTCTATTTATACAAAACGTAAACAAACAAAAATAAAAAAATCAAGTCAGTGCCACAAACGTCGTTTAAACGTCAGAAAACTAAACAAATAAAACGAATTTTTATCGTTTTAAATGGAAAAAAATTTCGCGAAAATTATTCCGAATTTCATCAGCCGAACAACTATTAAAAATATATATATATATTTTTTTTCTTCTTTAATATTTATAATAGCGCCTATCACTCGACTTCTTTCACCTTGTATTATTTCTATAGTAGAACACGGCATTTACCTACTAACGGGGGAGATAATCCCACAGGTAATACTGCTATGTTATTAAAATCCGTTGAAGGAAGTGCAACACCTTCACGCGAATCGGCAGCCGTGAAAATGGATAATTTCACGCTTCGCCTTCCACCTGACACATCCATCAACACCTGACTTTAACCCCCCCGAGCCGTCACGTGACTTAACCGTTTCCTTAGCGCCCGTTCTTTTTTTTTTTACTTTTTTGGCATTTTATTTTCGCACGTAACTCGAAGGGATTGGAGAAGAAGAAGAAGAAGAAGAAGGGTTTTAAGCTTGGTTTAAGGAAGTAATTATTCAAATGACGTCTCTACTCTGTTCTGAGAAGTGTAATGAAGACGAAAGAAGTCAAGTCGAACGGTTTTCTTATTTATTCGTGTTAAGAAAAAAATAAGAAAAACCGTTAAATCCTTATATTTTTCTTATCGTCATTGTTGTGAAGTTTTGCAGTTTATATACTTTATTTACCTGTTATTGATGTCAATTTTATCACTTGTACTCTGCTATTCTCCTTGACAAGAGTGTAACTGCACTGCTTAGTATAGTTGCACAGTCGAGTATTAGCTGCACAACCGAGGAGTAGCAGCATAAAGAACATTTTGGCATAGTTATGCCAACATACAAAGTGATGCTTCTTCCCCTAAATGCTTTCTAATACCTGTAAATAACTATGCAAATAATATAAGTGAGCATACTCTACGATACATTATCCTTGTATTTAACATATTTATGTTATAAATACGGTAACGTTATATACAGCATAAAAACTTAAGTGCATAATTATAGTAACATTATAATATAACGTTAATTTGTTACGTAACTGGCACGTTACGGTAAATTACGTAAATGTATGCTCGTCAGTGTTAGACTTAAACTAGTATGGTATTAAGCTATAACACATAAGAGGCCCTTCGTCTTCGCCAAATAATGACGCGCGTAAAAAAATGTGAGGCCTTAAGCTAGAGGCCCTAAACAGTTACCTTGTTTATCTATGTGCAATGCTCTTATGCAGAATGTTTATGTAAAATAATTAGGTGTTAGACGGAAGGAGTGTTCTATTGTCTTTTTATTATTACTACAGTAAACATTAGTAACCTTTAGATGATTATTACATTTATATTAAAGCATACATATGTAGTATGGCGACAGAGTAGTGGAGCAAAAGTACAGTAAATTAATTACATTACAAATGTTACTGTAGTAGTAATGTACTTTTCTTCTATAGAAAGTGCCTACGTGAACAGAACTTTACTAACAAGTTCTTTATCGTTGATGGAACAACATTTTCTATTTTTCTTTCTTTCTTTTCTCCCTCCCCAGCCAGGGCCACGTGACTCACGTTCTTCAAGTTTCGGCGGAGCGCTCAATACACTGTTATCGGCCTGCTTGTCACGTGATTAAGCGCCCGTTACTAGAAATAGCAAAATTTACCCACCCTCTCCGATAATGCTTTTATCTTTCGACACTTAAAACTATAATTTTATCTAAAACTGTTTACAGGTCGTGAAATAAGGGGGAAACACACACGGGATCGTGTAATTCGCTTTATTCTCGCCTCTCGATCACGTGACTGCTCTGGCTTAACTTATTGGAAGCGCGCGTGACGACGGCAGTGAACGATACACGTGACTCGCACGCGGATACGAAAATGAAGAGATAGAAACTGCGTTAATTCATACCAGTCACGTGAGCTGCGTTCGTCGTGTGACGTCACAAATCCGAATTCGCTCAAATCGCGAGTGGTTGTAGGCCTAATCGTTGATAGGACAAGGAAAATACGATGGAAATAAATCACGTGATCTATTTCACCCCCTTACCATTTGGTTTCTCGCTGTAGGGAAATAGGGCAACACGAATAATTTATCCGGAAAAGTGGCCAAAATGAGTTCGGTCACGCGACTCGCTTTCGTCACTGCCCGCCCCCTCACGTGACACAGAAATGTAACTTGGCCCGGTATCACGTGACGGGCGGAAATTGATCTGGAGTAAGTGTGTCCAAAGAAAGTTTTGATACTTCGGTTCATCAAAAGAGAAAGAAGTGGTCAGAATAAAGTGAAAGTGAGAAAAAATAGAAAGGAGAGGGGGGAAACATCATCGAAGGGATCAGAAAATAGAGAAGAACGGGGAATGACAAAAAAAAAAGAAAGTGTGAAAGCTTTAAAGATGGTCAGAGATGAATAGCTACGGTGTTACAGTGCATTCGACGTAACAAAGTATTATTGCTTCTGCTCTCTATCGACAATGATAAACTTTCTCCTGTTCTAACCCCCCCACGTAAAGGATTCACTCCAAGTTGAAAGTGAAGCGTTATTGGTCAGGTGATCAATCAGGCCAACACACAAACTTTACTTGTTAAGTTCGAAAGTTGAGTGCAAGGGAAGGAAGCGGAGGGGGGGACAAAGAAAGCGAAAAAAATAAAAAAACACAAGCGCCCTCTCCATCCTTTTAAAGTGTGACGTGTGAGAGCGTTTAAGCATCAATCAGTTACGTCTCGCGTTAATTAACCTCGAACTTTCGCGTGACGTCGATGGAAAAGTCGGTTATTGGCTGTCACGTGATATTAGAAGGCTTGGAGTTGAAGAGGAGGGCGCTCGTGCGACCGATCACGTGACGCGCGGTTCCGTTAAGATCGCGTGACGGGGCGCATTAAACGAACGTAACCGACGACGTTAAACGATCGTAAATCTAAGTTAAATGAGTAACAACAAAGAGCCGGATGGGACCCGGTCAGGTGACAATAAAACGCGTGTTACTGTCACTTGATTGATGACGTAAAGCGAGGAGTGCGGTGATCATTAAACTCCATTTTTTTTTTTTTTGCTCTAATCATCGCTTCCATTCACGCGTCTTCATTACCGGGCACGCGCTAACGATCCGACCCAGTCACGTGCCCGGAGGAAGGGGGGTTGCTACGTAAAAGTCGCGTGACGGAAAATACGTTAACTAGCGCTAACAACCCGTACGCCGCGAGAAGGCAGTGGAGAATTATTTTTCTCTCCCTATCCTCCCCCCAGCTTGGCAGAGGTGTGCCACGAATTCTTACCACCCACGACTTGTCAAATAATGCAGAAATGTAAGGGAGTTGTCCACCCCAACAATCCTTATTCGCCTTGTTCACGTGACTCAATTTATCTTTTTCTCATTTGCTAAAGGTCACCCGATCTGTGATGGGTTGAGGGTTCTCCTTTATCATACTCACGTGAGCCTTGATGCTTCTATGGCAACAAATTTCTACTCAACTGATAACTTCACTCGTGATTTCTATCTAGTCCCATTTGTTGGCCATGCGAAATAAAAGAGAAATGCTATTACAGTAACAAGGTAGATCACGTGATGCGATACTGTCTCGTGCTGTGATTTCATTGTTACTGTCATACAGGAAAGCATTTCTGTAATTGTTACTACAGGTTTAAAGTAAGAGCAAGTAGTTTCTCCTCCCTACTCAAATCGTATTGTTACTATAATATCAAAGATAGAAATTCTGTTTAAAATGTTACTAATGTAGTAACAATACAACATTTGTACAAGCTTACAGTTAAGTAACGTTGCGTTTGTTACGGTAGTAGTAGTAATATTTTAACAGTAACGATTACTTTAATGCTGTTACAGTTTATATACGTTTGTTACTATAGTAACATATCCATTGTTAAACTATGATAGATCTTTAAGAAGCAATCAAATGCTTAACAGTTTATTGAGTTACTCACTTTTAAGTTACAGACTACAGTAACAAAATACATAACCTTAACAAATGCTTTATGCTTTTAAATTTGTAACATTCAATGAAGTATTTCTTCTATCTTTTCCATTGCTATTCTAGCAGCATGCCATCTTGTTACTCTAGCAGCATGGTGCTAGAGTAACAAGATGGCTACCTTTGTAAGTTTAGTTATGAACTCAGTAAATCGAACTATTCTGCAAGCATAAAACAAAAGGAAAACCCTATCCTTTATTACTACAGTAGTATATTTTATGAAGTAACAAAATACTTAAATGGTATTGTTACTGTGACAGTACCTTAGAACAGACTTTCAAGTGCTGAAATGCTTAATAGTTTGATTAATTAAGGTGCTTCAGGCAAGAAAACTATGCTGCTACAGTAACAAATGGTACAGTAATGAAGCAAGTATGCTGTCAAAGCAGTAAAGAATGTTACTATAAAAGCACCAACGCGTATTTACTCAAGTGTGACAAGATAATGAGTGGGATGTAGATAGACTTCGACTCTTGTATTGCTTGTTTAACAGATAAACTGGCGTGGTGTTGTGATTCTTCATCTTGGAACCTTCCCTCCCCCCGTAAAAGGGTGGAAGTTTATTGAGCAAACAAACTCAATATGTGGTAAAGGATGTTGTTTAAACATGTAAATAGTTTTATCTTCCGGTAATATCTTGTTTGGACAGTTGACAGGGGGGATTAACGGAAGAAGAGGTAGCATCAGCACACCGGATGTGGCAGATGTGTGGCAAGTGCAAGAAGGTGTGAATCCTTGTCAATGCTGTGACGAAGACTTATGACTAAAACAGGGCCACCTCCTCCTTCCACTTTTCTTTCTTTTCTTACCGAACTCGTGGGTCCGTAACTGCTATAGAAATAAATGTGCTACTACAGTAACATGAGATCTTCGCTGTTTTTCCCTCCAGTATGGTGGTTACGTGATGAATGAGACGATAGCAGCTGCGAGTCACGTGTGATTCAAGGACGATAATAACTCCAGTGACGATGCTATTACAGTAACAAGAGCGTACACCCCGCTCTTGTTGTTACGCTGGCGTTATTGAGTGCCGAAATGACGCAATTAACTGGACTTTTTAATATGAAAAACAGAGAAATTTTACTACTGTATTAGTATTGTTACAGTAGTTGTAAGTAGTGCCTATTGATTAACGTACACGGTAATGATTTTCTAAGCATATTAGTGATAAAAACTTGCGTAACTGTCTTCCATATCGCAATAAAAATTATGCATATTTGTACAACGTAATATTATTAAAGTAACAATGGAGCTTATATTGATATAATGGAGCATCGTACACAAGAAATTCTGATGCAAATTGCATTCGCAGACGTGCTGATACTAATATAGTTTTAATGCAGCTGCAGTAATTATAGATAATACCACCGGTGACGAGAAAGGGAACCAATCAATGTCAGATAGGCTATTATTATGTTAGCATTATCAATATTAAACATGTTATCTGCGGCTTTAGATGCGAATACACAAATAGAATTAGTGCTACTATAGTAATCAAAATATTATGTTTAAGTAGCATCGAATGCCATTAAAATATAAAGTTTTAATCATAAAATTTGCATTCATTTTCCAGCATTTTAATTATATTTGTAATGTGGTAACTGGAATGCTGCTACAGCAACAATGTGCTGAATAAGCGTATTTTATAATAGCAGCACCTGCATAAAAGTAATGAACAGTTTTCACTGTAGAACTACAGTAGCATGCATGTACAGTACGTTTAATCGATTCTACTGAATGAATGTTACTGTAGTAGCTCCTACTGTAGCTTTAACAGTACAACAAATCGAATTATGATGTCGTTTCTGTAATTATAACCATGATAATACTAGAGCAACAAGGAAAAATGATAATTATATCCACATAAATGTTACTGTAAGAGTACGTAATACTGTAGCAGCATTAATATTAAAGCACCGCAGAATTAAATTCTAGTATAGGTTAGGTTTATTTAAGTTTTATAATCAATTATAATGCTTCTAGTACTAAATCAGCACTAAGAAAGTACGGTGTTAGAATTCAGTAGTGTAACAGCACCATTTTCTGTTATAATACTCGAAATTACATACAAAACTGTAGCAATTTCTTGTGTATAACAACAAGAAGAGAGCTTTTTAATGCTGAAATTTAATACCATAGGAGCATGTTTACAATAACTGCATCAAGAAAGTGTAGTTTTTATCAATATTGTAGCAGCTTCTATTAGTAAGGTTATAATTAAAATAGAGTATTAGTTATAATACTTCTACAGCAATAAGTAGAGAAGTCTATCACAGCAAGCGTGTGTAATCCTTGAGCGATAATTTTTCCAAGTTGAGCGGATTAATGCAGTAGAAGCATCAAGTTACTAGACAAGTAAGCAAAGTTAGGGGGTTGAATGCATAGAGTGACACCTCGTGCATCACGTTACAGCACTCTGTTGACTTTGGATAGTTTCCAACATACCGAAAATGGAACACAATGCACCTAATTAAAATTTGGATCTTCTACCCTCAACCTTCCTTCCCTCTTCTGCTATTTTCTACACTTTAGAAATTTAATTATTTTCTTATTTATTTGTGAAAAACAAATAAATAAGAAATTTAATTGAAATTAGATTTTCTTTTTTCTTAAAAAAAAAGACAGTTTGATTGGAATTTTAGTTTGCTTTTTTTTAATAAATTTAATTCTAGTTTTTCCCTGTATATTATGAGTTAATTTCTTATTCACTTTTCATTCTTCATTTTAAAAAAATACTTTTCTTTGCGTTTTTAAAAAATTAATTTTTAAATTTTTTTGCATTTTTATAAAAATTTTTGTGAATTTTCTACATTTCTTTGAGTTTTTCTCAAGTAAATCTTGCGTTTTTAAAATATATTTTTGCGTTTTATAATATTTTTCTACGTCCTTAAAACTTATGTTTTGGATTTTTGGATTTTTTTTTTCATTTTTAAAATGTATTTTTTAGAAAATTTCTTTATTTTTTTAGATTAATAAATTAAAATTTAATGGAATTATTCGAGTTTTAACACACAAAAGTTTTACAACAATTTTTGCATTTTTTATACTTAAAAAAATGCAAAGATAGAACATTTAAGAATGGTTTTGATTATATTAAGAATTACTTTTGCATTTTTATGAGTAAAAAAAAATGAAGTTTTTCTGGAAATTTCAAATTAATTCAATTAAAATTGAATTTTTTCAAGTAAATAAAAATTTAAGTTTTAAATTGAATTTACTGCCATTTGTCATTTTAAAAAGTATTAAAAACAAATTGCAATTAAATTTTACTCGACTAAAAATTTATTTTTTTTTGAAAAATTCGTTTCTAATTACAAAAGAAGAACTAAAATTATAAAAAAAAAAAAATTTACAGAAGAAAAAAGTCAAAATTTTCTGTATTTTAATTTAAAAAGATAATAAAATTTGCTTTACTTATTTTGCAATTTAAAAAAAAAAAAAACATTATTATTAATTTAATAAACCTCAAGGAAACTCCTAATAAAAATTAGCAAAATAAAATAAAATTCAAAAATACAGTAGAAAAAGATAAAAAAAAAATTTACACCAAAAAAAATTCATTTAAAAATATTTTTATTTATTTATTTATTTTTTAAACGAAAAACTCATTTTATGATTCTATTTTTGTCGTTATAAAAGTACCATTGTGTTACTCATTAAATTAACGAGAAGATTTTCTGCCCTGTTGTTGATCTAAAGAAATTCTTCCACTATCTTCCTTTACAGAAAAACAATTAACCTTGCTGTAACTGTTTCCGACAAGGACAATCATTACCTGGTTTAGTAACAAATTATCCGACAGAAATAAGTAAATAAAAATCTCCTTCCCTAAGATAGAACTAACATGTCATGTTACTATAGTAGCATCTACCAGTATGCAACTAATTAACACTTGTTTACATTAAATTAATACAAGAAAAAGCTGTGTTTCAATCGTACAAATCTGTTGTAATGGGCGTGTGGTATGCTGCTAGGGTATTAAATTGCTTCTGCTGATTCTAATTAGTAATATAATTATGTTTTTAATAATGCTACTACAGTATTAAATTAGCATTATATGTTACTAATGCTGCTGCTTCTATTAGTAAACAACAGTGCTTTACTACAGTAACAATTAATCTAATTGAGAATTGTTTATGTTACTCAAATTAATACAGTATAGTTACTGCAATATATAATTGGAATTCAGCTAGAGTATTAAATTCTCAATCGTAGTATTTTTCTTACTGATTAATATACAAGGATAATTTAGTGCGGTAGTATCAGTGGTGTTACTGATATAATGTTCGATTATGCTGCTATAGTAACAATTAAGTATCGGTTATTGTAATTATATGCAAACAGTTTGAGTTTTACTGCCACTTTACTTGCAATTTACGGAAACTGTTCTCAATTTTGTTACTTATTAGCACGCTTAGTGGTTACAGATGTAATTGTTACCAAAGTAGTTAAGATCAATGGAAGCTTAATTATATTACACTAATTAATAACTAGCCCATTAACAATGGAGAGAGAGGAGGTTTTTATTACTGTAGTAGCACAGGAAAGTGAAGGAAAAAAACAAACCTCGGAGAGTTTGATAGTTTTTTATGTTTGGAGGGGCACGTGGAACCGGTACCGTTGGCCGGGGGCACCTGTCTAATATATCATGGTGGGGAATAGTTGAACATCGACAGGTGAGGTCAAAGGTCAGCTTGTGCGTGCAGATTTACAAATAGCGATTTGTCTCCCGTCTGACAGTTGGTAGATATTTCTCCTTGACTATCTCGGTTTCTGCCTCGCAGGTGTTTGACTGAATGGAGATGTGTCAAGTAAACCAATGCATCCTCATGACCTGTTGCTTTGACAGTTTCTTTTCTCTTGAAGTATTGAATAATAGATTTTTCTACTCAGGTGTAAAGAAGATGGAAGATTACACTTTTGGATGTGATGCTACTCACTCTCTTCCTCTTCTTCTATCCCTCTCTCTATATATAGGCCTATATAAACTGTATACTCCTTTTGGCTTTTGGTGTTTTTTGAAATTTTTTGTATGTGTGTGTGCAGTTTATCGATTTTTTTGGAAAAACGAAAACTACACTTACCAAGTTGATCTTGTTACCAAGATAGCACTCGCATTCTCCAGATTGGATGCTGGAAAACGGATGCAGATGGTGGAATAAAGAGATTGGGTAAAAGGACGGTAAAAGGAACTGTTAAAGGTATTTTTGAGCCAATTTTAGATGTATAATATGTCTCTGGGTCTTAGTATTTAAATTAAGAGTAAAATTATAGACGAAAGTGTCGTTTGAGGGTTTTTATTGAAATTCATTGTATAAAGGACCAAATTGTAGATAAAAGTGTTGATTCAGGATTTAATAAAATGCCACTGTATAAGGGTCAAATTACAGTTGGAACTGTTGTTTCAACTGTAATTTATTGAAGGATCAAATTGAATTGTAGTATTGTTAAAAAATTCAATAAAATTTCGCTATTTATGGGTCAAATTATACAATTCAAAGCCTAAGAAACAATTATTATTATAACTCAAATGTAGTATTGTTGATTAGGTAATAAATAAGGAATATTATACTGTTTAAAAATCCAATAAATTTAGTATTTCAAGTCAAATTATACACTTTTATTCTGATTAAAGGTCTATCATTTTCAAGGAAAAAAATGAAAGTTATTATTCAATTTTAGCGTATAATGATGGCATTATTATTAAGTTATCAAGACTCTGTAAAGCAACACTAAAATTTTTTAAAATTTTAACGCGAAAATTTGGTTATTTTTAAAGCTTTTATGATTCTAAAACAGCCAAAATACCTGTAAATAACGCTACTTCCCTATGTAAATAGAGAAATGGCGTTATTTACTGGTCTTACAAAACGGCACTGAAAGCTTAATAAAATAGAAGTATTTAAAATAGAGGTTTAATAAGATGGTATTTTATACAGGTGTAAAAATTATAAAACATTTTACGAACGAATCAAATGAGAATCTAATTAAGAAGTGCTGTTTAAATGTTTAATGAGTAGCGTGCCAATGAGATAGAGTTATATTAAATTATAAAGTAAAAAGAAGGAAGAAGAAGTAAAGAAAATATAAAAGAAGAATAATATAGACCAGTGGAACTATTAAAAATGATGGAAAGTTGAATGAAATCAAGGAAAAAGTGGGGTAAAAAAGATAGTTTGAAGTGTTTCTCCAACGATAAAACAAGTTCAAATGGTTTACTGTATATTTCTAAAATGGTACAATGCTGCCTTATGGCATCATTTAAATCTTTTCCGTAAATCGCACATGACATCACATCTTTTCGCTTCAAAAACGAAACGACCATAAAAAGAACCTTTACGATCCACGACTATAATAATTACTTTATACTATAGTAGCACACTGTATCTAGTATCTTGGAAATTCATTGTTTCTCTCCGGATTATAGAGGATGGAAGGATAGAAATTCTAGAAAATACTGTAAATTTACGAAATTTTTCAAAGAAATATTTTCTATTATACATGCTACTTTAGAGTAACAACTATACAGAAGTGATATGAAGCAATTGTTTTTTGCTAAGTATAATTTTAGTGTAAAGTATTAATAATTGTGAGTAATTTCAATATATAAACATTAGTAGTTCAGCAGTAGCAGTAGCAGTAGCAGTACTAACAGAAGCATAAGCAGCAGAAGAAGAAGCAGCAGAAGGAGCAGCAGCAGAAGGAGCAGCAGCAGAAGGAGCAGCAGAAACAGAAGCAAAAGAATAAGCAGCAGCAGGGTAGCAGGACGCTATATCGAGGTTTGAATGTGTAAACTAAGAGCAAGCAAATAGTAAAAACAGTATAATTTTATTGCTATAGCAGCATTATTATAGTAGCGAATGAATATACTTTTTGAATATAAATTAGCTAAATTTTTAGAGTGTTGCCCAAATTCAATAGTTATTCCTGTAACAGCATTAAATATATTACGTCACTAATTAATGATACCGTAGAAAATAAACACAGCAGCACTACTATAATAACAATATAAATCACCGCAATAGTTATTGTCAGTTATAAACAAGACAAGATGCAGTACTGAAACAATATACTTTACTACAGTTCTAGGGGGGATTTTATTACCATAGAAGAACCACTAAAATGCCATTTTAAAAAGTTATCCGTCTTTCATTCGGAAGGGAGAAGGAAGAAAGAGAGGAATAAAAATTTTACATAAAAAATTTGGATGCTACTGTAGTATTTATCGTGTTAAACACACTTTTGTTTCTTCCCCCTCTTCTCCTGTATAAATATTAGGAGAGGCCCCCCTTTTGGAAGTGTCTACAGCAGCTGCTTTCGTCCTCATCATTATTATCGTCTTTCAATTGCCTTGTCCAAAACACTACCACACGAACAATAAAAACGTTTTGAGGAGTTCCTAGTTGAAAAAAGGAACAGCCACACTACTTAAATTATCAAAACTTTATCAGATTTTTTTATTTATTTATTAAAAAAAAAGACAGTAAAAGTGCGATTCTATAATAGCAATGAATGCTATTGTAGTAACAAGAGTTGCTAAGATGGAACAGAAACTGAGGCACTATTTTTTATTTATTCAAAGTTTATTTTTGGTCTTTGTTATTTTTGCATCATTAAATGCAGGAAGTCTTTGTTATTATAATAGCACATGTTACGATTTTTTAATAATATTTTTAGTAACAAACGGAGTATAGTAGACTACATTAATATGCAATTAGTAAGGTAAATTCTTCAGGCTTGTCTAAATATGGTTATGCTACTTTAGTAATAAAAGTCCTGCCATTAATTAAAGCATTATTAGCAAATTTAGTTGCTATAGAACTGTTATAAACAGATAATTAATAACTTCTTAAGCATGTTATTACAGCAACAATAATAAACATGTTACATAAATATTACTATAGATTATTTTATTAACTCTTTTTATAACGAAATAATAATTAATTCTACTTATTAACGGTACTATAATACTGTAGTAGCACAAATATTATTGCTGTAGTATCAATAACAACAGTTTTAGTAAATTATATAGGACTTTTATAATGAATTTCGTAATTTCAGTGTTGTTTTCTTATTGTAACGTAATAATAACATAATGTGTTACTGAATAATGATTTTTTTGTTACTATTACGGTAACAATATGGGCTCTATGTTAGCCTGTGTTACTACGAAGTGTTATACTGTGTGATTTCTTGTTGTACAGTGATGCTAAAAATGTTATAGTGTGACTTATAAGGTGAGTTTAACATAACGTATGTAATAAATAGCCTCTGTTACTTAACAGTAACTTCTTGTTGCTGTAAGGATTTTTATTACTATAATACTAATATAACGTGCGATTTCTATAATTGTTCTAGTCATTACACGCTGACACGTTTATTGTTATAGCATTAACGTAATTTTAATGGCAATTAAGCATTCAGTTTTAGTATTTATGGTCTATTATAGGAACAATAACGATAAATAATAATTTCAAAATGGTGGAATTGGCAATTTTTTTGCTTCCCAAATGGGGGATCGCGAGTGAGAGAGAAAGACGTAGAAGATGCAGCACGCTTCACTCTCATCGTTTACTGCATCAAGGGAATTGTAAAACGAGACTTAAGATGGATCACTTGTGTCTATCTCCAACTTGCCTCTTAACGATCTAACTTATCCCAAACAAGAACTTAGAACGTACCAAGGGTCTTTAAAGTGGATTGTCGATTTTCCGTATCGTTGATCTATACAGGAACATTCTTTGAATACATCATTGGCATAGAGTCTTTCATATTCTCTTTGCTGTACTTTGCATAAAGACAGTTTTGCTTTGATTCGATTTGATAAAATAAAGATACATTCCCTAATACTTAATTCATCCAATTCACCAATTGGGAATTTACTACTACAGTTATAAATTTCCATATTTAATCTTTATACTAACGGAAGCAATGCCATTGAATTGAATTATTGTAACTGTAGTAGTAAATGATGCAGCTACAATGCTGTAAACGTTGTTAAAAATGACTAACAGAATGGTAATTATAGTTACCATTATGTTGTATACTTATATATACAGCATAATCTATACTGCTGCACATAAATATCCTACGTATGTGGTTACGTATTGATATGATTATACTGCAAATGGTGCAAATATAACACTTGATATTTTACTGTACTCTATAACAACTGTAGAAGTATGCGTGTAGAGAAGAGTGGACAGAAAATATGTAGACACTGACGATTTTTTTTTTTTTTTTTGTAAATGTAACAGCATTGCACTAAAGTACACGATAAGAGTGATAGAGTACCACTTAACTGAGCTAACTGTAAACACGTGTGAGGTGTAGTACTTTTAAGTAAACGATTTTATTGGTGCAAGTACAAGGATTTTGCATCTTTGCTGTTACGATAGCAAAGCTACTAGAGAAACAATGAAAGTTAACTTTATATTTACACAATTAATTTATTACATCCAAATTTCTATTTAAAAAAAATTAATCATTATAATACTAAACACTTGCATTGAATAATAAGCTATAAAATTACAACAATGCTACTATTTAAGTCACATACTATAGAAGTATTGCACTATATTAATGTAGTGTGATATTATACAGACTATATTAGATATACTTCGAATCTACTGTTACTATACTGAAATATGTGCAGAGAAGAATCGACAGAAAGTGTGCAGACACTAACGATTTTTTAAACTTAACAGCAAGCATTGAAGAATACTGTGAGTGGGATAATGTCACTTAACTATGGTAAAAATAAATAGTGAATGTGATACAGTAAGACAATTGTAAACAGTGAGGTTACTGAACAGATAACGTAACTGTAAAGTAACTGTAAAGTTATGGCAAATAGGTACAATAAAGCAACTATAAAGATTAGGTAACTAATCAGTGAGTGTGATAAAATGTCACTTAACTAAGGTGTCGTAGTAGTGTTGTACTATTGTAACACTCTGATACTACTGTCGTATTATAAAATAACCTTCAAATAAACACCAAAAACCAAATTTAAATAAAAAATCTCCGTTTCAAACTCTTCTCATCTTTATCCTTTTCGAATTAAATTCTCTACTCGTCACTATCACATGCAGCATTTTAAGAACTCTACTCGACACTCCAAGGTCGACGTAACATAAAGAAACTAGGAGTTAAATCCCGATGATTTTACCAAGTGAATTTCTCAAGTCGAGTTTCAGGCAGATAAAATTCAATTTTATAACATTGTATAGGGGATGTGAGTAGTATTGGTAAAGATCTAAAGCTTATTAAAGATCTCGGTGAGCATCCGAGTGTGTTGTAATGGGGGTTTGATGACGACATACCAGGAGTTCTTTCCTTGTATTCTTTAGTGTTTTCCTCTTTCTTTCTTCCTGTACTCTCTTTGCTTAACCATTTACGTTTTTACTGGTTTGGGATTTAGTGTTTGGTTGAGTGAAGTTGAGCAGAAGAAAGCGAAACCAATTGAATTTAATCAAAATGATCTCGCTTGGATGATGAATATTGATTAATTGGATCACATTTCTTAAGGGTGAAAGTACTTTCGAGCATGAAACTCATCTAAATTTCTACGAATTATTCATTAAATTTCCATTAAAAACACTAATTATTCAATATTTATAAGTAAATATTCCGGAAAGTATTATGTTTTTCATACTTTAAACTGGTTAAACACAAAACTCGAGGAAATGCTACACAAATATTGACCGATATTAAAGGGAAGATACTTTTAAAAAAAACGTGCTCAACAAGTAAAAAATGAGTTAAAAATACGAAAAAATTTGTTGAATTTATATATTTTACGCTTAACTCAACTTTACTGATGTTTTTCTTTCCTAAAATGTTAAAAAATAAAATTGATAATTGATACAGAAAACACGAGGGAAAAAAATGCAGGTTGGCTTTCCTGTCAGTCAAATCTGTTGCGAGGAGAAGCGCACTTCACGGTGCATTACTTTAACCCAACGCATATAATCGAAGAAAATTCAAAATGTAGCTTGAATTAATTAATTCACCAGATGTCTAATGACAATGAATTCACCAAAATGCACTTATATGAATATTTAATAACGTAAAATTTATTATAATAATAATTTTTTTCCTCTCCTCTTCCATCCCTCATCAATTTATCCAAGATGCTAAAAATTTAGTGAGTCAAATAAGAGAGAGAGAGAGAGAGAGAGAGAGAGATTTATTTTTCTTCCTTATCTCTCCGCCATTTTTTAAACATTGTACCTTTAGTAAAATGCTATTGTTGTGAGTCATACGTTCGATAGTTGGTAGCTTTACTTATTATTTCCGGCTTAAGTGTAGAACATAATAAATAATGCTGAATTATTAATAACTTGTCAGTGCAAGTGATATTTACGGTGGTCTATTATGTCTATATCTGATGTAGCTTATCTAAGCAAGCAAAATAGTTATGCATTAATGCACCTGAAAATGTATCCTACAACCCAACTAACAACAAACAGGACGTCCTGTACATAATGAGACTTTTTATACAAGCATAATCAGTAAAAATGAAAAGGGGGAGAAAAAAACATAGTAACAATGGAAAAATGGCGGCATACGACGGAATGTAACAGCATGAAACGTTGTAAAGTAGTAAATCTTGATAGAAAACTGTCTTAAAAACTTTAAAATTTCTTGAAAAAAGCTATTCAAGAAGTTCAGGAATGATAAATTTTATATGAAATTCAGGAAGTAAAGGAGACTAACATAATCTACTTGGTAAAATTAATGATGTTAAAGTGCATCAACTAGAAAGAATTTGTTTTTATAAATTTAAAAATACCAAATAATAAAACTTAAAACAACAAAAAAAAATAACATATATACAAAAGAAATTGCTGTTATTCTATTTATAGAAAACTTTTAAAACAATAAAGTAAAAATTGAGCAATAAAATTCGAGACAATTTAAAATAATAAAAAAATGCATTATTCGAATTGAAAGCTTGTGTGCAATTTCATGTTTGATAAAAATTGAAAAGTTCTTTTTTTTTATATAAAATGTTTTAAATTCTTAAATTTATTTAAGAGTTAATAAAGTTAAGAACCGGAAAATGAAAAAGAATTTACCAAAATTTAAGTAAGATAATTGTTTTGAAACAATTAAAATCACTAATATTAAAACAGTAATTGCAATTAATTTAAACGGAACCTAATCTACTCTCATAAAAATGAAATACACTTAATTAAAAGTAACTAAAACAAACCTATTTTATTATAACCTAACTTAACCCGACACAAACCAATCTAATTACATCTCACTCAGTTCAATCTAACTGAAACCAATCCCACTATACCTCACCTAAGCCAATTTTAACTACACCTCACCTAATCTATCGGAATCCAAACCAAACTATACTTTACCAAATTTAATCTTAACTGCACCTCACCGAATTTACTCTTAAATGCACCTCACTCAATTCAATCAAACTCAAACCAATTCCATTACACCACACTAAACACAATCTAACTATACCTCATCTAATCTAACATAATCTAACCCAAACTACACCTCACTCAATCCAACGTAACCTAAACCAAAATACTTTACTGCATCTTAACCAATTCAATCAAACCCAAGCCAATCTAACTATACCTCACCCAATCCAACATAACCCAAACAAAACTACTCCTCATCTAATCGAACCTAACCTAAAACTACACCTCACCAAATCCTACCTAACACAAGTCAATCCATCTATAACTTAATCTAACATAACTATAATTAACCAAACCTTCATCCAACTTCACCCACATACCTTCAACCCAACACAACCAAACTAATCTATCTTCTACCAACGATATTTTATTTAAAAAAAACCCATAAAAATCTCGAAAATTTCAGAAATAAACACCGGAATTCTTCTTGAATATTTATTAAAACTTTCAGAAAATCCAAAAAGAAATAAAAGAAGAAAAAAAAAATTGGTATTTTTCGAATCATTGATTGTTGAAGAATTCAAGAGATGACCAGGAAGTATTTGAAGGAGATTCAGGAAGTGGAAAAAGACGTTCTCTGAAAAACTTCTCAATGAAATTTATGACGTAAAAAAGCTTTGAAGAAGTACTCAAAGAAATTCTAGAAGAGAAGAAATACTCAAAAACTACTAAAAACAAATTTACGGAGTGGATATACAAAGAAGAAAATTCACCAATACAAGAAAAATTGATCAATAAAATTTACCAAACTTTACTAAAAAATCATGTTTGAAATTTAAGGTTATTTATTTATTTTTTCATTTTTATAAAATTTTTAAAAAATCGAAGATATTTTCCAGATCTTTATCATTGAATTTTATTATCTGATAAATATATATTTCATTTATATCAAGCTGTAAATTATGAGTGATAGGGTGAAGTAAGGAAAATTTCGTTTATTGTTTGTAGTAGTGGAAATAAGTCATATATATATTTTTTATTCTCCGTGGCATTTTTTTAGCCTTGTTTCTTGTAGAATGTAATTAAAATTTACCATTTTTTAAAATGATATTTCTTGTAAAAATCGTAATTAATGTTTGCCATTTTTTGATTAGCCTCAACCTTTTTCATTGCGAGAAAAAGTAATCGAAAAAGTGGAATATTTTAATTAATCTTACCATTTCTTGTAAAAATATAATTAAAGTTTAGCATTTTTTAATTATATTTACCATTTTGTATATTTTATATGTTTATTTCTTGCGAAAATGGTAATTAAAGTGTGCCATTTTTTGGATCGATCTTGACATTTTTTGTAAAAATATGATTAAATTTTACCATTTTTTAATTATATTTATCATTTTTGATGCCATTTCTCGTATAAATAAAGTATAAAGTTTTCTGATTATCATCACAAAATTCAGATTATTTATTTTAAAAAAAGGCAATTAAAATATGCTACTTTTTCGATAGATCTTACCATTTTTCCAACCATTTCTTGTAAAAATGTAATTAGAATTTGTAATTTCCCAATTATCCTTACCATTTTCAGCACTACTCATTGCGAGAAAGTAATTAAAGTTTCATTTTTCTGACCGTATTTACTCCCTTTCTGTGCATTAAAGTAATTAAAATAAATCATTTTCTGACTATCCTTACCATTTTTACGTCGTGTTATTTTTAGTAATTTGTAGTAATTTCTTTATATTTTTCATCAGAAAGAAAGGTACAGAAATTTAAAAATAAACAGAAAACATGACTTCATTACTCCGATCCCTCTATCTGCCCACTCCTTTGACCTTTAACCATGAAAATTTATCAGCAGCAAACCACCTAACACACCAAACTCCCTACAAAATTTCAGGAATTTTCGACAAAAGGTACAGGAGTTATTAAGCTTCGAATTGGGAAACAAAACCGTGCCACCCATACACATACAAACAAACACACATACAGGGAAAAATCCCTGAATTTTCAGCATTTCTGGATGTTTGAAAGGTTCATTGAGTCCAAAAAAACAATGTAAAAAATTTGGAGGAGGGTGATATTTTGATCGATGGCCATACTTTCCCCCTGTTATATATGACACAGAAAAAGTAAAAATGGCTATTGTCATCACTTTTATAAGCAGAAATGGTGATTATTTAGTGAAAAAAAAGGTGCGAAATTCAGTAAATTTTCAGAAATTTAAACCCATTTTAAAAAATTAAAAATTTATAATTATGGTCACGAAGATTAATGAAGAAGTTTTGCAGAAGAGAAAGAAGAAACTGAAATGGAAGATGGCAAATTTCCTTGCACTGGGTAACAGCCATTAACATCTTTAAAGATCCATGTACATACACATCCATGATTTATTGCAACGTAATAAATGTCCGAAAGAGCAACGTAGCCTTAAGCAGCAACGTCGATACTGGGTTATAAAAATCAAATTTTCATTAAGTTACTGGGTCATGAACTACTACTCTGCAAAATCCCTAAGGTTAAGAGAAAGATAGAGGTTAAGAGATGTTGCTATGGTGATATCAGGCACACGTGACATTTTGGGGAAAATGTAATAAGTGAGTTATACGTGGATCGAACGGATGAACGGCTAAATTAATATTTAACTATAGGGACGTTTAAAATTTTTCTCCTCCCTCGTTCATCGTATTTAAAAATTTTATACTAAAGTACACCTGTATTTACTGTGAATTACTTAGAAAGATAAGAAAATATATGTAAGAAGAATTTAAATTTAATTTTTTTCGTTAAATTAATTTTAATTAGTTTTTTACCCCCCAAAATTATCACCATGTGTTAAGTTGGGTTATAAATATAAAACAGCAACAAACCTTTATAAAGTGATGATGATGATGAGTATATAAAGCTGCCATGAGATGATGATTAGCAGCGATTAATGAGGATCGATCTGCACTTTTTATGGGTTTTCGGTTGATTTGGCACGTGTACAGTATGTTAATCACGTGATAGTGACTAAGCCAAGTACCACGTGGGAATGGTGAATAAAATACAACGGTAGAAAGAAGATGCGGTAAGATGATAATTAATTATTATATTACCGCAGCTTCTTCCTATGATGCTGCAGTAATTTATGATCATCAATAGCTGCTTTCATAATCTGCCAGCATTTCAAGATGATAAGTAATCATCATCATCTTTGAAGGTTCGTAGTTAAAGTTTTATCATCATGAAAAACTTGTTTTCTGAGCCATTTTTAAGCTCGTAAAGTAAGTTTTTCATCAATTTATAATGATATTTGTAGTGTGATGATCATTCGATTCCAATATCGAAGATTAAGTTCAATAATAAATGATACTGATGATTTAAATATAGAAAATTGCCTAAAATTAATGGCAATTAAAGATGATAAATTAACAATTTTCAGCTTTGAAATTAATTTTTACACTGATTATCACCTGATTTTGATGATGATGATGATGATACAAAATAAATTTCGAGATTCAAAAAAAAAAAAAATGTTAATTTATTATTAATCAATGGTAAATTATCGCTAAATGGAGACTAATGAGTTAAATATGTAATGTGTTATTGAATTTAATCGTGCTATATTCACTATCATCACAATCACGTGATCAAATTTAGTAATATATTATGATAATAAGTTAAATATAAGATAGTAAATCAATATATTTGGACCTCAAAATTGTATTTTTATAATTAAAATCACGACTGTGACATTGATGAGTATCATAAATAAAAACAAAGGTCGATTTTAAGATTAAAAAAATTCAATTTATCATCATCGATCTTCATTAATTATTTTGGAAAACTTTGTATATTTAACTCAACAGTATCATGTGATACTGAATGTAAGAACTTGATTGTAATATGGAAAATTTGTCGTCATTCGCTGTAATTAATTTCCTTATGCTTAATTCATCATCCTCGTAAGCTACTGGGCTTAATCGTCATTAAACACGTGTCACAGCAGTTTAAAAAAAAATATGAAGATTTACCCTCATTACATTCTTACTAATGATCATCTTACGGGAGTTTTCTATATTTAACTCATCAGTATCATATATTTTTACTGAATTTAGTCTTCAATCAAGTGATTGTCACTCATTTTTAAGGCAAAAACAGTGAGGATTTGTCATGGTTAAACGTAATTAATTATAAACTTATGAAGCTTCTAATGCTTAATTCATCATCCCCGCGTGCTACTGAGCTTAACAATCAATGTCAGTATCATGTGATTATCATTTTATAAGCGCTAGACAAATTGTAAATCTAAAAAAAAAAATGAATGATCACTCTCGTAATTGTTACTAATTAACATTACTACTAGTGTAACTAGAACCGATACTATAGGGGGCCCGAATTAGAACGTGCAAACCTACATCTACTCCCTGCACCTGTGTGGATGTAGCCACTAGCGCTGTGGATAGAAACAAACTTTTAGATGTAGTGTGTGTTGCCACATCAAATCGCTTTTCTCTAAGTACTTAATTTTTTTTTTAATTTATTTATAAAGGTAAGATGGGCTCAGTGAGTCTCATGGACTCTAGACCCTTACCATTTCCCTCTCCCTCCGTGGTTACGCTACTACTGTAGTTCCCTAGTTACGCTAGTTATGTTACCTACCCCCTTATCACTCCTGGTTACAAGTACTAGTTTTATGGTTACGTTATTTCCTTACCATTCCATGATTACGGTTACTATTTTCCTGGTTATATTACTTCCATACTATTCCCTGGTTAGTCTTCTGGTTTCTTGGTTACGCTACCCTCTTACCACTCCTGGTTACAGCTACTAGTTCCCTGGTCACGTTACCTCCTCAACATTCCTGGATCAGCTATTGGTTCCTTGATTATATTATTTCCTTACCACTTCTGGTTGCAGTTACCATTTACCTGGTTACATTACTCCTTACTATTTTCTGGTCACGTTACCTCATCACCACTCGTGGTTCACCTACTGGTTTCTTGGTTACATTACCCCTTATCACTCGTAGTTATATGTAATTGTTCCATGGTTGCGTTATTCCCTTACCACTCACAGTTTACACTACTGAACACATGGACAAAATTACTAATATTTAAAACACAAAAATCGACTTATTATTATTCAAAACCTCCCAAATTATAATACTACACAATTAACTTCCTCGCATTGTTTCAACTTCAGAACTCTCTATGTAATTTACTTAAAGGAAGCCATTTTATGACCATATCAAATTGTCATTGTTCAAAATCACTATTTATATGAACTAGTGCCATTCCATGTTGGAAGTAAAGCCGTGATAAAAATAGCCTTCTACATTTTATGACTCATTTGAGACATAAGACGGTCCTTTGATGTCTGAAAAACTATTACTTTTAACCATGTCACAGAGAGGAAGAATATAGCAAACTATGGTACATTTAAACTTGTATCTTACGAGGAAAAATAAAAAAAATACCCTTCTAAAAATACCAGATTATTCAGGTGCTTTCAAGTCACCGTACACATAAAAAAAAAACAACCTCAATTTTTTTTACATTTTCCCCTGAAAAAAAACCTCCAAAAAACCCCCCNGAAGGAAAATACTAGTCAAACCAATCGATACTCCTACCCTCTATCGTCTGTTATAGGAACTAAAGGAAAATAGGTGGCATTTTTTTTTTTTTTTGTAATTTTTATAACCGACAATTTTCAAGCGAAACAATAAAAATGGGTAAACGAGTTTCATGTAAATTTTTGGGAGGAACCCATTGGGATTGATAGGCTTTTTTTTTTGTTAAATGTTTCGTTTCCGGTCATACTTCGTTATCTGTTAGGAGTGGGAATCGCTTTCGGAAATTAGTGAGTTGAGTTGGCACACATAGACCAAATGGGTGTCGTTTGGACCGTCATGTTGTTTTTACGAGTGAGATGTGGCTGTTGGCAAAGTACCTCTTGAAAGTGAAGTTTTCCAATGGCAAAGAGTTGGGTTAAGTTAAAAAAATATTTCACTTGATTTATGGTTCTTTATTGATATGATAAATCGAAACAATAAGTTTGAATGTGATATGATACCATAAATTTTTTTGGCCTGATGTAATTAAGTTTCCTCTACCTTTTATGCTCCTTACTACCGATCAATACCCGCATTATTATGCTTATAATGCCGTTATATGTATCCATCTCTTGTTTATGGATTCGTTTGGTCCTCTTGTGTGGTTAGCATAATTTTATAGGATATTATTTTGATTTTAATGAGTTTTATCGATACGAGGGGGGGATGGATATGTAAACTTATTTGCGTTATTTCGATGTGTGAGGTACACCGGAGAACGGGTGGATGAAACCACTGAATACTTGGTAGCGGGTTCGCGCCTCGCTAAGAGTGTGGAGTTTCCGGGTTTCATCTCCTGTGTAACATGTATGTAGGGGATAGTTACTCGTAGAAAGTTCTCGCGGCAGGCAGTTGCCTAGATGTTGCCCAGGTTTCTTGTACAAAGTCCTCGTGTGAGGCAAGTGTCCATGTGTTTCTTTGCCTCATTCTATCAATCCAGTCGAATGAGGTATACAAGAAGAGGTTCTATCAAGTTCGTACGCATGCGTGACGATGCTTTTTTGATGATTTATTACGTCCTTATATAAATAATCTAAGGTGCTCTTTAGGAGTTTACATTTCTTTCACTACCATGGAAGATGTTCAAGAGGGCTTGCGTTGTAATAATTTAATGATATATTATACGTGTTGGGAGAGCATGTAAACTCTAAATCAGAATGTTAAATGTCTCCATAGAGTATTTCACATTAATTTATGGTTTGAGTATTCTTCCAACGCGTGTACAGAAGAGTCTATGAAGTTATAAAAATATATAATTATCGATTTAAAAAAATAACCTGCGAATAACGGACACTGACGAGGTTTACAAAATTAAACGTTGTTTGGAGATTAATTTGTATGTTTAAAAAAATTATACAGTTTCTAGAAAACTGGCCGTCGTTTAAAGGTGGCCGTTGTTGGCAGGTGAATGCTACTAATAAATATTTTTAAAAAATGTAATTTGTAATATAAATATCGGTTGTGTAATTTATTAATTAATTAGTTATAGAAATTTGTAATCATCTATTTAACCTGTTAATAACGGCCACTGTTAGGGACTTAAGAAGTGGACGTTGTTTGGAGGTTAATTTGTATGCAGTTTTGTTGAAAATATATATTTTTTCTGAAAAATGTCCGTTTTTAAAGGTGTCCGCTGTTGGGAGGTGATGATAACGAACGTTCTAAATAAATAATTAAAATTTTCTTAACGAAGTATTAATATTTAATTTTAAAAATTGATACTGCTGCCACCTCTCTACAACGGCCACCTCCATTTTTCAGGAAATTTTCTTTAAAAAGCATACAAAGTAACCTCCAAACAACGGACACTTTACGTTGTCGTCAGTGGCCTTTTGATTGTAATTAAGTTCATAAAAAATTACAAATTTTTGATTTTTTTTCTTGTTATTAATTGTAATTAATTTACTTTTTAAGGTAATTTCCAATTTAAAAAAAATCACTAATTTTCTCAGAAATTTGTGAAGGAAAATATGAAAAACTTTGCCTTAAAATTCACGCGATTTTAATGACATTTATTATTAAATTTAATTTGATTATTTAAAAAATTAAATTATACAATTTAATTATCATTAAAAAATCACGTGATTTTAAGCAAAAATTTTATTGCAATTGATAAATTCAAGCAAAAAAGTGAAAAGAAAATACTTGGATGAATGGAAGGAAAATACTAGTCAAACCAATCGATACTCCTACCCTCTATCGTCTGTTATAGGAACTAAAGGAAAATAGGTGGCAATTTTTTTTTTTTTTTGTAATTTTTATAACCGACAATTTTCAAGCGAAACAATAAAAATGGGTAAACGAGTTTCATGTAAATTTTTGGGAGGAACCCATTGGGATTGATAGGCTTTTTTTTTTGTTAAATGTTTCGTTTCCGGTCATACTTCGTTATCTGTTAGGAGTGGGAATCGCTTTCGGAAATTAGTGAGTTGAGTTGGCACACATAGACCAAATGGGTGTCGTTTGGACCGTCATGTTGTTTTTACGAGTGAGATGTGGCTGTTGGCAAAGTACCTCTTGAAAGTGAAGTTTTCCAATGGCAAAGAGTTGGGTTAAGTTAAAAAAATATTTCACTTGATTTATGGTTCTTTATTGATATGATAAATCGAAACAATAAGTTTGAATGTGATATGATACCATAAATTTTTTTGGCCTGATGTAATTAAGTTTCCTCTACCTTTTATGCTCCTTACTACCGATCAATACCCGCATTATTATGCTTATAATGCCGTTATATGTATCCATCTCTTGTTTATGGATTCGTTTGGTCCTCTTGTGTGGTTAGCATAATTTTATAGGATATTATTTTGATTTTAATGAGTTTTATCGATACGAGGGGGGGATGGATATGTAAACTTATTTGCGTTATTTCGATGTGTGAGGTACACCGGAGAACGGGTGGATGAAACCACTGAATACTTGGTAGCGGGTTCGCGCCTCGCTAAGAGTGTGGAGTTTCCGGGTTTCATCTCCTGTGTAACATGTATGTAGGGGATAGTTACTCGTAGAAAGTTCTCGCGGCAGGCAGTTGCCTAGATGTTGCCCAGGTTTCTTGTACAAAGTCCTCGTGTGAGGCAAGTGTCCATGTGTTTCTTTGCCTCATTCTATCAATCCAGTCGAATGAGGTATACAAGAAGAGGTTCTATCAAGTTCGTACGCATGCGTGACGATGCTTTTTTGATGATTTATTACGTCCTTATATAAATAATCTAAGGTGCTCTTTAGGAGTTTACATTTCTTTCACTACCATGGAAGATGTTCAAGAGGGCTTGCGTTGTAATAATTTAATGATATATTATACGTGTTGGGAGAGCATGTAAACTCTAAATCAGAATGTTAAATGTCTCCATAGAGTATTTCACATTAATTTATGGTTTGAGTATTCTTCCAACGCGTGTACAGAAGACTCTATGAAGTTCATGCACGCATGATGATGCTTTTACTGAAATACTCTACTATATACATGATCTATACAGTATAAATTCATATTTTAAGCCCCTTATAGTACTTTAACATTCTTACACTCCAGTATACACGATACTCTTCAATCTTTGATGATGTATAAGGTACTTAATTCTTGTTATATGATATTATAACATCTGTTTTCATTTTCTGAATGCTTATACACGTGGCTAATTATTCCATTACTTATAGAAAATTAAAAATTTCGAAAAGATTAATTAGTTTACATGCACAATTACCATCTTAAACACTTGTAGAAGCGAAATGAACACAAACTCTCATAATTTAAATTTTCATTAAACCGTTTCCCAAAACAGGATAAGAGTAATCACTGCTTAAAGGTCTCGTAATATGCTACAAGATTAATTATCCCTATTCGATCTATCGCGGTTGGAAGGAAGATCCAAAATATATATATATGAAAATCCACTTGATTATCATCAACACAGGATGATACGCAGGTGGTGTAGAGAAGATAGGAGGGGCTCGATTGCTATGAAAAATGACGAAGGTGAGGCACTGCTTCTTTTCTTGGTAAGGGGCCCTCACACGGGACGTCACAGCAGAATAAATAAATAAACACAGAATTTTAGAAGATACATACAGAGAGAGAGAGAGAGAGAGAGAGAGAGAGAGAGAGGGGGGGGAGCCTTAAATAATTACCCGAAAATTCTACGTATTGTTACGCTACCGTTCTTATCCACCCATTTAAGTAGGGGGGTGGAATTATGCTGAAACGTAGATGCCGATCACGTGACGGGGTAGAACACATTTTAAAGGCACACGCATACATACGCACACCCCCTCTTCGATAGGGAGTACCTAGCTGGGAGGGAAGCCATTAACCTGGTCATATCGGAGCAGGATGGCGAGACGACACGCAAGTCCGGATCGCATTAAGTTTAATAAACCCGTTTGTCTCTTATAAGTTGACCAAAAGAGTAGAATGTAACCCAGAAGGGATGATATTTCGTGACTGTCGCTCATCACGCGTATACGTGACTACATATTCGCATCGTTTGCGCCACGTAGAAAAATGACAGTGTTGCCAAAACCAAATAATAGTTATCCAAATGGAGGGATAGCTTTCCCCCTCCCTCCTCCTATTTTTTTCCTAATAGAAAATTGCCCTTTACGCCATGCTGTAATTGAATTTATTTTTTATTTTCCCCTATCTTAAGAGCCGCAAAAATCAGCAGAAAGTATCGAACAATGATTAAAACCCCAATCTGGGGAATAATTTCCTTCTAAGTATACATTCTACCTTTAAAAAAAAAAAACAGGAGATAAATTGATGTAAATGATCACTAATGTAACGAATAAGCTACTTTAAAATATATATTATTATTTTTGTTTAAATGTAATTAAGTAAAAAAAAAAATTTCTTTTTAAATTAGATTAAGTTATATCGATGAAATTCCTCATTAAAATTCACTTCATAAATTTTTCCCCAAAAAAATTATTTATTAATTTATTATTATTGTTTTTTTTAAAATATTTTTTTAATGAAAATTCCTCACGTTTGAATAATTTACTACAGGAATTTTTAACTTGAAAAAATGATGTTTACGTGATGTTTGATGTTTACATATTTGAAATTTCAATCAAGATTCACTTTTTTAAATTATTTACGTAAAATTTTTCCGGTTTTTTACGGCTTAAAAAGTTCATTTTACGTGCCGATTTACGTATTAATTATGCTGTAAATTGTTTAATTCCTCCACTATAATTTATTATTATTATTATTAAGCAAACTTTACTCTAAAAAAAATTCAAATTATACACTAAAACTATAAGAAATTTAAATTAATTACGGATAAAAATTATTGATATTTTAATTTTTTACACGATTAAAATTAGTTTTTGGACTTTAAAAATTGTTTTTTTAACAATGAAAATGGCAAAATCCACGCAAAAGTTTAGACCTTTAAATCTATTTTTTTTTTAAATGCCAATAATTATAACGAAAAAAATATTTTAAATCGATTTTTATGCAAGTAAAAATCATTATGCATTAATTTTCTACCTAGAAAATGCCTTTAAACGTAAGAAAAATATCAAAAGAAATTAACTTTTTACTGTAGTTTATTACCTCGAAACAAAATTAGAATACAAAAAAACACACTGAAAGTATAAATTGTATAAACTCCAAATCTTTAAAACCCTAAAAAATAAGGTTCATAAGTATTAAAAAAAACGCAAAAAATGCAGAAGAAAATCCATTCTCTAAAGCATTTTAACATTTAAAATATCTAATTCATCTTGTTTAATGGAGTTACCAGTTAAATAACTTTATTTTTTTTTTAAGGAAGGAAAAAAAAATACCACACCATTTTATTAACGTCATAAACAAGCTAATCAAGTATTAAATGTTGTTTAGAGTATTTTTAGAAAATAAAAAAAATCTATATAAAAATTTAATTAGTAAATATCTTAATTTTAATTGTCTCTTAATTTACCAATTTTCTTTGTTTTGTTAATGATAATCAACTACTCGTTTGGTTGATTTATTAAATTGATTACGTGGATAATAAACTATCGAGAAACGTAGAATTAATTGGTAATTCTTATTAAAAAACAAATAATAATAATAATAATTTTAAAAAATATAGAATTTGGCATTAATTAAGTTTAGAACGAAATTAAAAATCCCACTTTCCTTCTTTATTAACTGGACTAATAATTAAGCAATTAAACGTCACTTATGATAATTAAGTTGGTTTAAACGTTAAAAACACACACGCACACCCCTCCAAATTAATCGAATTTTAAGGTTTTATGAGGCTTAAATACAATTATAAGTTAATGTAAATTAGCATAGTTTAGTAAGATGCAATGGTTCGACCCCCCTGAGAATGAGGTTTAAGAATATAATAACAAGCACACAAGAAATTTGGAATTCCTTTTTTTTTTTAATGCTTTGCAATTATAATTAAGGGGTGGAGGGTCATTTATAAGTGGAATAAATTTAACTAGAAGGGTATAGAATCGTTTATAAAGTAAGAGCAGATGTAAGGTTCTACTTACCTGTTCCAACCACGTGCACAGCCAAACAGGCACTGGCCGATTGCATCTCTTCGTCACTGCTTGCCAGCTGCTCCTGCACCCCTCCCATCAAACTGTAACCATAGCGACGCCACTCTCTGGCAATTTGTTGACGTCTTCGTGCTCTTCCCCCCTCCACCTATATACAGTAGTTTAGTGAATAGAGATGAAATACCCACAGCTGACAGTTGTCCACATAACAGTAAGAAAATTCAGCGAGCATCCCCTCTTCTTCTTCTTCTTCTTCTTCTTTTTATCTCGTATAAACAGTCAAAAATAAAATAAAAATAAAATATTTGTGGGGATTTCCGTTGTAAGGAGGTGACTCTTGTGTTAACTGTTTTTTTTTTTCTATACTCACCACCCCTTAAAATAATAGAGTCTTCGTGAATTTCTTTACGTAAAGAAAAAAAAAACTGTTCAATTAATTAGTAAAATTAATTAATTAATTTTAAAAACAGGAATAAATTTAAAAAATATACAAGAGATTTTTGTTGTTATTATTATTATTATTACAGTAAAAACTCTAAATAACGGACACTGGCGGAACATGAAAGATGACCGGTTTTTGGAGGTGGCAGTTATTTGCAGGTTTATGTATGTATGCATTATAAAAAGAAACGTTCCTGAGAAATGGCCGTTTTTGGAGGTTATTTTGTATGCATTAAAAGCATATTCTTGAAAAAATGGCCGTTTTTAGGAGGTTAATTTGTATGCATTACAAGCATATTCTTGAAAAAATGGCCGTTTTTAGGAGGTGGCCGTTTTTAAGAGGTTAATTAATTTGTATGTATTACAAGCATATTCTTGAAAAAATGGCCGTTTTTAGGAGGTTAATTTGTATGCATTACAAGCATATTCTTGAAAAATGGCCGTTTTTAGGAGGTGGCCGTTTTTAGGAGGTTAATTTGTATGCATTACAAGCATATTCTTGAAAAATGGCCGTTTTTAGGAGGTGG
>NW_019384723.1:141723-148975 GCF_000671375.1 Centruroides sculpturatus
CCTATAACACTGTTGATTTTTCCGTTTTATATGAATTCCATGTTGTACGAGTCACTTAGATTTTACAAATACGTGAGCCGTTCACAGCCCGGCACATGTATTTGTAAAATCTAAGTGACTCGTACAACATGGAATTCATATAAAACGGAAAATCAACAGTGTTATAGGGGGGTCGACTTGTATATTAAATTTGATTTTAAATTGTAATTTAGTGTTTATACAGCAATTTATAGTACAAATATGTAATAAAAACAGTGTCAAGTCTACTCACTTAATACTGATATACAAGGTATACTGACTACATACTGACATCAAAGTTCTGGTATTTCACTATATTACAATACTTATACTGTTATTTAAAGTACTCACAATAAAATGGTACTCTAAATAATTAATATTCGAGGCAATTACTATGCATTATAAATTAATAGAAGCTGGAAAGTACCTTTATTCTGTAGTTTAAACATCAACGTATAACTAGAAATGTATATAAATTATTACACAGAAAGTACTTAACAGTAATAACCTATTACAGTAACTTTCTGAAATTTTTTTAATAACTTATAATAAAAAAAATCCATTTTTTAATCTTTAAAAAGTAATTTTCGATATGTTTATATTTACAATCCTTTTATAATTATACGTATTTTAATGTGTAAATAATAATATAAAAATCGATATAAATAGGCCCTATAATTTTAATTAAAGAAAACATTTAGTAGCAATTAAATATTCAAATTCCATTCGAGAAAATAAGTATTAATTTTGGAAAATTTAAGAGCTTTCAACAATCATTTAGATATCAGATAATTATATAATTAGTATCGTCTTGTGTAGTGATTAATTGAATTAAATTCGTTAAAGATTAAACTAATTATAAAATTTATTATCGGAATTGTAAGGAATTTAGTGTTAAACACAGGAATTTTTTCTTCTTCTTCTTCCTCTTCTGTATTTTTTTTTTTTTTCCTTTCTCCTCCTCTTTAACTGGATGTTTTAATGAAATTTATCAGTTAGGATTCACTCTAGACAGAATACTAAACAACACCCATATTGCTAGACACAAACCTATGGGGTGAAAGTGGGGCCCCTAGTTAAGGGGAACCAAAGAATCCGTTTATCTTCAGTCTATCTTTGGTAACGCCCAAACTCTGTGCAACTCCTTGTTGGTGTCCTTCTTTAAACTAAGGCTACCTGTCACTTTCGAGTTATTGCCTAATTCTTTTGTGAAGGCTTCATCTGTTGCCGCACTGACTTTAATGCTTCCAAGAGGCGCCATTCGTGTAATTCTAACTTCATTGCAGGCATTACAGATCTTTCTAGCTATACATCTGTGTGTAAAGAAAATAAAAGTTGACCGAATTTTTTACTCTAACTCATCAAAATCTCTTTGCTAAAATATTTCCTTCTATTTCCCCCCCCCACTTTCTCTTTAAGGATTTTCGAGTGTTTATAATTGTTTCTTCTGTATGTTTAATGCTTTAAAATTTGTAAAGTTTAATTGATAAGGTATTTTAATTCGTATTAAAGTCGTTTTTTTTATAGTTTAAAGGTGAGTAAACTAAGTTATAGGTCTTATATACATAAAAGTTAGCAATACAGATATAGAGTATAGATATAGGTATAAGGTAAGGGTATATAGCAACATACCAGAAGCTAACTTAAGGTATAAGTTGTGCATTAACATTCTTCAAGTATTTAGCTATATACAGGTATAAAGTATAGGTATACAGCTAAGATTTTACTGCATTTATACAGTCAAGTATATGCATAACTGTAACTCTCAGCAATTATTAAACAGTTTTATTTAACTATTATTACAGTAAAATATACTTACTTAATAGTAGTAACTGTTGTTTTTTCTATGTAACAGAAGTAGCGTGGTATCTGTTACCCTGTAGTTATACGAGAAGCCGTACATAAAACACTTCAAACCTTATAAGTAATAATGCTAATTGTGTCCTGTAATAAATCTGAAAGCCATATAGAATTCCTAAACGTTTAAGAAAGTAAGCAACCACTTGATGCTTATAAGAACAGAAACATTTTTTTAATATATTAAAATAGCTACAAGGAGAAACTTGACAAAAATAATAAATTTTTTTTCATTCTGATATAAAAGATGTGAAAATGCCTAATTCAGATAAAAGAAAATGATAAATTGAATAAATTCTACGCTTTTATCATTCTGTGAGAATAAAAAATAAATGTCTTTATGCATTGCTTGTCTGATGACAAATGCGTTCTCACGGATACGTATATAATGTCTGCCATTTTTTTTTTATAAGGGAAAAAAATTTCTTCCTTCTTCTCCCTTTTTCTAGATGCTAGAGTTGCAAATAAATTCGTGAACACATAAGAATTTATATAAATTTCGTATATATTTTTTAATATTGAAAGCGAAGAAATACAATAAGAAATTCTACTCGAAAATCTCGATTTTCTAAGTTAAATTGCTTAATTTAAATGTTTTTCTTGGTGCATTTATCGTGAAACTTCTTCTAATTAATGATATTTAATGGGCATACCAATCGTTGTTATAAGTACAGTACCATTAGTATGTGTCATATAATAATGGTACAGTACCTGTATTTGTCATATACTAAGTGGATACATTGAATATTAGATTTAAACTCTTTGTACCGGTTAGAACATCGAAAATGTTTTAGAAAATTAGAATAATTAAACCCGACATTGCTTATTTGTACAGTACGTATAAGTCACTTACTGTATAAAATGGAAAGCCATCTCCAAAGAAATTCAACACGTGAAACCCACTGAAATTCATTAATCTCTCAGCAGGTATCTTTATTATATACGAAAAGAAACCCTTTATGAACCAATTCAATTTGATTTATGAGTGAAGTAATCCCCTTCTTTAAGGGTCCTTCTTTTAATGATCATTAGATTCGTGACTATCAACTCCCCCGGGGTTATATTTGCATAACACGTAGCAATGATAATCACTATAAAAAAGACCCAAACGGAACTTTTCCTCCTATACTACACGCAATACTACAAATAGGTGTATTACAGAGCAAATACTTGGCCTGACAATGGTACTGCATTTTAGCGCCATCTGACGGTCGAAAATGTAAAACTTTACATTAAAAAAATGTATATAATTTATTAATAATCGCATTGTTTCTATACAAGTAAAAATTAAACAAATTGCAAAGTGTGTAACATTGAATGTAGATAAGAAAGAAATTTGGTACGGTTCTTTTTTCCTTCTTTTACTTTATGGCTGTCTTATGTCCACATACAAACAGCAGGATACCCAGTAACGTATGTGTGAGATAGAATCTCTTTTCGTAGGAAGAACGGAAAGAAACCTTACGCCATATATCACAAAATCTTATCTTTGGTAGACAATCTGGATCCACAACATAAAGCACTACCTGGTTTGAGGGCTACTGAAATTTTTTTATTATTATATTTTTTATATATTCTATTACATATAAAAAAAAGGGAGGAAATTCGCATTGCATGTAATGCAGGAAAGAGCACAAAATCAAATATATACATATATTAAATTAGACATTTATATAGTGAAATAATTCATTCTTACGACATCACAAATGTACATTTTTTTTTCTCACAGGAAAATGCAAATTTGTCTTTGTCATTCACTCATGCATTTGGCAACACATTTCAACATCTGCACGTCATATCTCGATTTTTAAGAATATTAATGCCAATATTTATGAGGGAACATGTCTGAGAGGAAACAAAGATAATATCTGTATAGAATTTTTATTCTTATTAATTGACTAAGCGTAACAGATTGTATTCTTTCTACGAATATTATTTCATATGCCAATCGTGAACTGTTTGCCTGATTTACTTCACCAACTCTGAAGATTTTCAGTAACTCTGGAATTGATAAATTTTTAATTTCTTATTTTTAATTTATATTTCATTACTTAAAATAGCTCGAGAGATGTCTTCTACTTCAGGAAGTTGTTGTTTCGTTAATACTTCATTAATTAAAGTACCTCTATTCAAGGCTGTCTACAAAGATACTTAGCAGTCCAAATGCAAACAAATCTGGTATTCTGACAAACCAAAACACACGGTGACATATTCGTAAAGAAAAATTACTACCAAAACTCACCACCATCATTTTTGGCACTGTTAACAACACTTTATTTGTATAAGACTCATACAATACAGAGACAGAGGTTTAAAACAAAGGCGATGAACACTGTGTTCGGTAACCATAATTGGTCCTGAGTGATCTTTCTCACGTGTAATTCTCCTTCGANAACTTACTACGTGACCGAAACGCATTATCGTGTGTCTGTATGACGTATTTATAAAACAGTAGGGTATAAATATACAAAAATTGATCTCACCTCCCTGTTATACGTTAAATATATTATTAACACATATAGGAAAGGGGGGGGTTACGTGTTATCAATGTTTGTATATAGTGCAGGAGGGGGGATATAACTTTAGCAAAGTAAAACAATAACTTGGAAATCTTCACCACTCTTCCTCATCCCCGTGTTGAGATAAATAATTCAACAACCGAATAAGACCAGAAATGGAAACAATTCACAGCCGGAAGCCAACTATCTCCTTTTTTTTTTTTTCTTTCCTTTCTTAAAACTTTAACAGTAGGTTCCATATTACTCTAGTATTATTGGAATACTTATAAACCCATCCTCCTCCTTTAAATAATAGTTCTTATGTTAGAAAAACATATGGAATTTTATATAAGTAGGGTGGCTCAATAGTCAGTTAACGTCCAGGCGTACGGAAGTATGCGATTAAGTATATACATTGGTTAACTGACTTTTGGGCCGCCCTGCGTGTTGAAAATTACACGAATGAATTTATGGGTGAACTTGGAAGTTACTGCTGTAGTTGTCCCGAAACTCAGTTAACGTCCGGGCTCGCTATTGCGTACGGAAGTATTTACAACTAGTTAACTGATTTTTGGGCTATCACTTAAATGATAGCCAAAAATTCAGTTAATTGTGTACAATTTTTGCATGGATCTGTCTGTTTCTGCTGTTGTAGAGCAGAAATCGAGTTTCGGATGGATATAGAATGTGTGTTGAATGTGTGTTGAAATTTATATTTTAGAAGCAGCCCTAATACATATTACCATAAATTTTGTTAAATTCTCTAATTACAGAGCATTAAATATACGTAAAAAATGGAACTAGTATACATTTAAGAGCATTGTCACTACTGAGAAGTGGCGAAACTCAGTTCTTAGCAGCTTTCTATTGTTAAGATCCTCATAGAGCACAAAATATACGAAAAAAGAATGGATCCAGTATGCATCTAAGAACATTACCATGGTGAAGAAGTGCTGAAACTAAGCGAGAAAACTCAATTCTTGGCAGTTTTCTATTGTTAACAAAGTCATAGAGAACTAAATATACGAAAAAAGAATGGATCCAGTATTCATTTGAGAATATTACCACGGTCGAAAAGTGTTGAAACTAAGTGAGAAACTTGGTTCTTGGCAGGTTTCTATTGTTAACAACTTCATTAAAACAACTTAAAACCGAGATGTACACAAATGTGTTATTTCGTCCTTGGTATATTTAGAGTGACATGCAGCAAGTACAGCGGACATACGCCGACAACGGACTAATTATCTGGTTGATTGTGTAAACCTCTGTGCATCTAATCTTGTACAGTACGGCTGTAATAGAATCGCAAAGTTTCTACCTTGGGGACACATTAGTACGACTGGACGCATTAATGAATGACACGAAAACATAAAACAACACTTTAACACATTGACAACTATTCATTAGTCAGTGTTCGGGTATACGTTTATTACATTTAATACCCTAGCAACATGACCAAAGACACACTTCCTAAGTATTAACAACGCCAAGAAGTGCTTACAAAACAAGAAAACACGAGTAAACGTAGAAAAGGGGGGTTAAATTTGAAAGGTATACAATGCTATAAACGGGAAGACGAGAAAAATCACGTTTAAATCGTACAAAATTATAAAACTTTTGCACGCATGTTAATTGTAACATTTGCATCATCACGTAATTAAATCAAAATTTACAACTTTTTAAAAGCAGTTTTAATTATAAATAGTTACGAAATTAATTTAAATAATGAAAATAATAATTAAATTTCATCTTTTATATACGCTAATTAAGTTAATACAATTTTAAATGTGTTAACAGAGGCGTTAACACGAGTGAAATATAAAGAGAAAGTTGGATACGTAGAAGTTTTAAGTGTAATAATCTTCTTAACGAATTTTTATTATATTATTTAAATTTAAATTTGTTTTATATCGATTTAATGCATATTTTATTAAGAAATTCCTTATAATAAGCTCAAAAGTAGTTTTAATTTTTGAAAGTAGTTCTAACACGAATTTAATTATTTCTCCACACCTAACCAAGAATTTAATTTCTCCTTTCTCCTAGTGATTAACTTTAAATTGAGCTGGAAATTTGTCCTTTAACGATTTCATAAAATGAATTTTAATGTTAAATTCAAAACTAGAATCTTTTCAAATTTTATTTTGATTTTTTTAAAAAAATTTTCTACATCCCAACAAGCATCAGCATCCATCTAAAAGGATTGTAAGAGGTTGGAGCCAGCATCATGATGCTGACTCCAACCTCTTACAATCCCTTTAGATGGAGGAATTATACAGTGTATAACTTTATATACGTAACACTTAATTAATTCTATGGCAGCATAATTTATAATTTATTACTGTAATAGCATAAAATGGATATTTATCGGTTAATTCCGAACCGAAATTAATTTGTATACTACACACCTACCATCGATATAAACTGGTTTATCATTATGTAGATGCTAATATCAATATACTATTTAAGCGAGTAAAATTGTATAATATATACAATTAAACGACTGTACATAAATTTATAAATTGAATAAATGTTGTAATTATATCAAATTTATTGTTTATAAGTGTAAAATTAATTAAATTGCCCTTCAAATTATGGTAAACTTTCATCCGTACGAAAGTATAACCCTTCTAGTTTAAGAGGGAAACCATAGAATAAATTGCTTAAAATTGTAATAAAAATTAGTAATAAATATAATATGAAATATATTTTAAGAAATAATATAAAATTAATTGCTAAAAATTAGTTAAATTTTCCCCAAATTATATCATACTTTCATAGAAAACTAAAAAATAAATTGACGAGAATTGCAATAAAAATTAATAATAAATTTAATGTAATCATTAATTTTAATAAAAATCTATTCTAATATAATTAAT
>NW_019384723.1:151226-218910 GCF_000671375.1 Centruroides sculpturatus
CCTATAACACTGTTGATTTTTCCGTTTTATATGAATTCCATGTTGTACGAGTCACTTAGATTTTACAAATACGTGAGCCGTTCACAGCCCGGCACATGTATTTGTAAAATCTAAGTGACTCGTACAACATGGAATTCATATAAAACGGAAAATCAACAGTGTTATAGGGGGGTCGACTTGTATATTAAATTTGATTTTAAATTGTAATTTAGTGTTTATACAGCAATTTATAGTACAAATATGTAATAAAAACAGTGTCAAGTCTACTCACTTAATACTGATATACAAGGTATACTGACTACATACTGACATCAAAGTTCTGGTATTTCACTATATTACAATACTTATACTGTTATTTAAAGTACTCACAATAAAATGGTACTCTAAATAATTAATATTCGAGGCAATTACTATGCATTATAAATTAATAGAAGCTGGAAAGTACCTTTATTCTGTAGTTTAAACATCAACGTATAACTAGAAATGTATATAAATTATTACACAGAAAGTACTTAACAGTAATAACCTATTACAGTAACTTTCTGAAATTTTTTTAATAACTTATAATAAAAAAAATCCATTTTTTAATCTTTAAAAAGTAATTTTCGATATGTTTATATTTACAATCCTTTTATAATTATACGTATTTTAATGTGTAAATAATAATATAAAAATCGATATAAATAGGCCCTATAATTTTAATTAAAGAAAACATTTAGTAGCAATTAAATATTCAAATTCCATTCGAGAAAATAAGTATTAATTTTGGAAAATTTAAGAGCTTTCAACAATCATTTAGATATCAGATAATTATATAATTAGTATCGTCTTGTGTAGTGATTAATTGAATTAAATTCGTTAAAGATTAAACTAATTATAAAATTTATTATCGGAATTGTAAGGAATTTAGTGTTAAACACAGGAATTTTTTCTTCTTCTTCTTCCTCTTCTGTATTTTTTTTTTTTTTCCTTTCTCCTCCTCTTTAACTGGATGTTTTAATGAAATTTATCAGTTAGGATTCACTCTAGACAGAATACTAAACAACACCCATATTGCTAGACACAAACCTATGGGGTGAAAGTGGGGCCCCTAGTTAAGGGGAACCAAAGAATCCGTTTATCTTCAGTCTATCTTTGGTAACGCCCAAACTCTGTGCAACTCCTTGTTGGTGTCCTTCTTTAAACTAAGGCTACCTGTCACTTTCGAGTTATTGCCTAATTCTTTTGTGAAGGCTTCATCTGTTGCCGCACTGACTTTAATGCTTCCAAGAGGCGCCATTCGTGTAATTCTAACTTCATTGCAGGCATTACAGATCTTTCTAGCTATACATCTGTGTGTAAAGAAAATAAAAGTTGACCGAATTTTTTACTCTAACTCATCAAAATCTCTTTGCTAAAATATTTCCTTCTATTTCCCCCCCCCACTTTCTCTTTAAGGATTTTCGAGTGTTTATAATTGTTTCTTCTGTATGTTTAATGCTTTAAAATTTGTAAAGTTTAATTGATAAGGTATTTTAATTCGTATTAAAGTCGTTTTTTTTATAGTTTAAAGGTGAGTAAACTAAGTTATAGGTCTTATATACATAAAAGTTAGCAATACAGATATAGAGTATAGATATAGGTATAAGGTAAGGGTATATAGCAACATACCAGAAGCTAACTTAAGGTATAAGTTGTGCATTAACATTCTTCAAGTATTTAGCTATATACAGGTATAAAGTATAGGTATACAGCTAAGATTTTACTGCATTTATACAGTCAAGTATATGCATAACTGTAACTCTCAGCAATTATTAAACAGTTTTATTTAACTATTATTACAGTAAAATATACTTACTTAATAGTAGTAACTGTTGTTTTTTCTATGTAACAGAAGTAGCGTGGTATCTGTTACCCTGTAGTTATACGAGAAGCCGTACATAAAACACTTCAAACCTTATAAGTAATAATGCTAATTGTGTCCTGTAATAAATCTGAAAGCCATATAGAATTCCTAAACGTTTAAGAAAGTAAGCAACCACTTGATGCTTATAAGAACAGAAACATTTTTTTAATATATTAAAATAGCTACAAGGAGAAACTTGACAAAAATAATAAATTTTTTTTCATTCTGATATAAAAGATGTGAAAATGCCTAATTCAGATAAAAGAAAATGATAAATTGAATAAATTCTACGCTTTTATCATTCTGTGAGAATAAAAAATAAATGTCTTTATGCATTGCTTGTCTGATGACAAATGCGTTCTCACGGATACGTATATAATGTCTGCCATTTTTTTTTTATAAGGGAAAAAAATTTCTTCCTTCTTCTCCCTTTTTCTAGATGCTAGAGTTGCAAATAAATTCGTGAACACATAAGAATTTATATAAATTTCGTATATATTTTTTAATATTGAAAGCGAAGAAATACAATAAGAAATTCTACTCGAAAATCTCGATTTTCTAAGTTAAATTGCTTAATTTAAATGTTTTTCTTGGTGCATTTATCGTGAAACTTCTTCTAATTAATGATATTTAATGGGCATACCAATCGTTGTTATAAGTACAGTACCATTAGTATGTGTCATATAATAATGGTACAGTACCTGTATTTGTCATATACTAAGTGGATACATTGAATATTAGATTTAAACTCTTTGTACCGGTTAGAACATCGAAAATGTTTTAGAAAATTAGAATAATTAAACCCGACATTGCTTATTTGTACAGTACGTATAAGTCACTTACTGTATAAAATGGAAAGCCATCTCCAAAGAAATTCAACACGTGAAACCCACTGAAATTCATTAATCTCTCAGCAGGTATCTTTATTATATACGAAAAGAAACCCTTTATGAACCAATTCAATTTGATTTATGAGTGAAGTAATCCCCTTCTTTAAGGGTCCTTCTTTTAATGATCATTAGATTCGTGACTATCAACTCCCCCGGGGTTATATTTGCATAACACGTAGCAATGATAATCACTATAAAAAAGACCCAAACGGAACTTTTCCTCCTATACTACACGCAATACTACAAATAGGTGTATTACAGAGCAAATACTTGGCCTGACAATGGTACTGCATTTTAGCGCCATCTGACGGTCGAAAATGTAAAACTTTACATTAAAAAAATGTATATAATTTGTTAATAATCGCATTGTTTCTATACAAGTAAAAATTAAACAAATTGCAAAGTGTGTAACATTGAATGTAGATAAGAAAGAAATTTGGTACGGTTCTTTTTTTCCTTCTTTTACTTTATGGCTGTCTTATGTCCACATACAAACAGCAGGATACCCAGTAACGTATGTGTGAGATAGAATCTCTTTTCGTAGGAAGAACGGAAAGAAACCTTACGCCATATATCACAAAATCTTATCTTTGGTAGACAATCTGGATCCACAACATAAAGCACTACCTGGTTTGAGGGCTACTGAAATTTTTTTATTATTATATTTTTTATATATTCTATTACATATAAAAAAAAGGGAGGAAATTCGCATTGCATGTAATGCAGGAAAGAGCACAAAATCAAATATATACATATATTAAATTAGACATTTATATAGTGAAATAATTCATTCTTACGACATCACAAATGTACATTTTTTTTTCTCACAGGAAAATGCAAATTTGTCTTTGTCATTCACTCATGCATTTGGCAACACATTTCAACATCTGCACGTCATATCTCGATTTTTAAGAATATTAATGCCAATATTTATGAGGGAACATGTCTGAGAGGAAACAAAGATAATATCTGTATAGAATTTTTATTCTTATTAATTGACTAAGCGTAACAGATTGTATTCTTTCTACGAATATTATTTCATATGCCAATCGTGAACTGTTTGCCTGATTTACTTCACCAACTCTGAAGATTTTCAGTAACTCTGGAATTGATAAATTTTTAATTTCTTATTTTTAATTTATATTTCATTACTTAAAATAGCTCGAGAGATGTCTTCTACTTCAGGAAGTTGTTGTTTCGTTAATACTTCATTAATTAAAGTACCTCTATTCAAGGCTGTCTACAAAGATACTTAGCAGTCCAAATGCAAACAAATCTGGTATTCTGACAAACCAAAACACACGGTGACATATTCGTAAAGAAAAATTACTACCAAAACTCACCACCATCATTTTTGGCACTGTTAACAACACTTTATTTGTATAAGACTCATACAATACAGAGACAGAGGTTTAAAACAAAGGCGATGAACACTGTGTTCGGTAACCATAATTGGTCCTGAGTGATCTTTCTCACGTGTAATTCTCCTTCGAGGATGCCAAATTTGCAACATGTCCTCGATAAACCACACTTTTTAAGAACGCTCACAAATGAAATTGTTGCTTACAGCGCCAAAAATGCCACAGCGGAGAGTTTTGGTGCTAATTTTTCTTTACGGAAATATCTCCGCGTATCCTGAGAGGTCTAAAATATCAAATTTGGCTAGATTTGTACTGTTAAATATGATTACAGGGAGCATTGAATGGGGTTTTTTTTAATTAAGAACACCCAGTACATAGGGCAGCTTTCAGTCACGAATAGTTATTGAACTTCTCTTTTAGGTATTTCTTGTTATTTTCTATATACTTTTTTTTCTTTACTGTACTCTATTTCAACTTTTGCTTTCATTATAACAATAGAACTTATGTAATTTACCAAGAAAGCAAAGTTTACTTAGCCTTTATAAGTTTGTAAAAGAAAGAAAAACTTACCGATAACTTTCTTTTTTCAAGTTTAAATATAGAAATAATCATCCAGATAAGAGTTTCCATCTGTTCCAATTGTGAATTTCCTGTTTCTTGGCTTTACATTTCCTTAAAAGTCATTATAAACCATCGAAACATATGACTAGATGTCAATAGACGTTCCACAAAAGTTAATATTTTGGCTGCACAATGAAAAATAAATAAACTTACTTCATTAATGAACGTAAAAGGCAAAAGTTCGATTCACAAACTTTTGCTTTTTTTCGATTATTTTTCTAAGTTATAAAACAATAGGCAAATGAATAAAAAGTCTTTTTGAATGGAAAACTTTCCAAATTTGGACACCGGATGGCGCTACGTGTTTATATTTTAAGGAATTTTTTGGAAAATATTGGGTTCGATTTTTTTTTTAATTCTAATTATTATAAATGCATAAAAACTTTATTATATTCTGTAAAATTATGTGAAAAAATTTTTAAATATTTTTATAATCTTTAAACATTATTTCATTAGGGTCATTCCAGTGATTCTAACCTTCTCATAAGAGACCCTTCTCACTAGCAAATAATACATTTAAAAGCGTAATGTCATAAGCTTGTATGGTGGAACCTCTCAGCAGTAGCTTCGTAGTAAGACATTTAATGCTTAACCTGTACTGTGTTCCTAAATTGTAACCTCATAGTATGGGATTTTATGCTATAATCTTGTAGTGTTCTAAGCCATAGTCTCGTAGTGTAACGTTCTAAGTTTCATTTTTCTATAAAAAGATCCTCCAACTTTATTAAATAATATATAAATCATAAGAACTCATACCCAGTTTATAACACTGAGTTTATAGAGGCTCGCTTTATGCAAAAGCCAATCTAAGAAACTACTGAAATTGTTAATAAGTAAAATTTAAATATTTATTAATAATATCGCNTATACGTATTTTAATGTGTAAATAATAATATAAAAATCGATATAAATAGGCCCTATAATTTTAATTAAAGAAAACATTTAGTAGCAATTAAATATTCTTAATAAAAATAAATGGTAATGATATATACTTTTATATATTTACATTATTTTATAAAGAAATAATTAAGTTAAAAATCTATAAAATAATTCTCTAAAAAGTTAAAAAAACAATAGATTTTATTATAGAAAAAATTATAGTTTTTTAAAGATAATTTTCTATTTTCTTTATTTTTCCCTAGAAAATTTTCCCTTTTCTTCATCTTTTCCCTAAACAATTTTTTACTTACCCTGATTTTTCCCTGAATATTATTCTATTATCCCTATTATCCTCAAACAATTTTTAATTTTCCCCCTCTTTTTCCCTATTTTTCCCTAAACAATATTTTATCTTTCCTGTTTTTCCCTAGACAATTTTCCACTTTCCCTATTTTTCCCTAGATAATTTTCCATTTTCCCTATTTTTCCCTAAACAATAATTCATTTTCCCTATTTTTCCCTAAACATTTACTATTTTCCCTAAATAATTTCATAGCGAAGTTAACGTTAATTACAACGAAGTTACTTCGAAGCGATTGATTGAAATGACCTATTTTACTTTATATTTTTCTTTAACTAAATTAATAATTTAACTTATATTGACTGTAAAAATATGATTTACGATAACATTTCAAACGTCTTAAAAAATTTTTATCAAGTCTACAAATAGACGTTTATGGATTTAATATATCAAAAAAATGTGACTCAATAGTTCAGATATGTGACTCTGGTTCGAAATTGAATGCTAAAATTGCTTTAGATTTTTTAACTTTTTATTTGGTTCTCGAAGCTTTTTCAGTTTTTTTCCTTTAACATTTTCTGCAATTTTTTCCTTCGTTTTTTTTTAGAAAATTCTAAAAGTTATTCAACGTTTCTATTAGTTACAAATACCCCAAGATGCAGGAAGAAAAAAAAATCACTTTCACGTTTGATTTTATATTCTTTCAATATTTCAAACCTATTGAAAAATTGAGTTAAATGGGTAAGAAGAAAAGGCATCAGTCATTGAGAAAAACAGTCTTTTTGCCTCTTTTTTTCATCTTGAAAGTCATAAAAAAATGCTTAAATACGCTCTTTTTTTCCGAAGAAAAATCACGTAAAATTTACCATTTAAACACTTTTCGTGCATACTTTTTAAGTTAAATACACAAAAATTTTGTTGTATTTTAAAAAATTTAGCAACGAGTTGCATATGTTTCCCAGTCAAACTCTAAAATTGTGTGTGACTCATTTCTTATGAGATTTTGTTATAAAAGCTTTTTATATTATTAATTGTTGTAAAATAGGAAAATGCTCAATTTTGAGGGTAAAGATGAGTTTTATAAAAGATTGTAATTGATAATAACGAGTACTATCCCACTCGCGATATGACACATGGCCTTTACTATCTACCCACCTCCTCGACCTTTAACCACCAANTTTTATATTATTAATTGTTGTAAAATAGGAAAATGCTCAATTTTGAGGGTAAAGATGAGTTTTATAAAAGATTGTAATTGATAATAACGAGTACTATCCCACTCGCGATATGACACATGGCCTTTACTATCTACCCACCTCCTCGACCTTTAACCACCAAAATTTAACAACATCAATCCCTCTAATACACAAATCCCCCTGCAAAATTTTAGAAATTTTGGACAAAAGGCAAGAGAGTTATTAAGCTTCTAATTGGGTGAACAAAATCGCGCCGACTATAAACATAAACACCTGTAGGCACATAAAACACTCCCAAATTTTTCCCCATTTGTTAACGTTTCAATTTTACCTGAGTCCAAGAATATAGAAATTTGAGGGGGGTCATACTTTCCCTTTGTTATAAACAACAACCGCAAAAGTAATAAAGGGAAATATTTATAAATATTTAGCGTTTAAACTGCAATTTCTATAGAATTGATCGCTAGAAAACTTATGAAATAATAATAAAAACTTTATTTTAAAAGTGAATTTTAAAATATTCTTTATTAATTTTATTCAATTAACGCAAGGCATTCAACTCTTCATTTATGGTACTGCACCTAACACGTAAGCTGACTTAAATAAATGCATCACAACATTCATTTATGATTATAATGTATAGTCTGAAAGCAGATTTTTAAGTCATAACAAATCTATTTAGGAGTGTAACAATATTAAAAACATAAAAATTTAATCTTCATCATTGTTAATAATGTTGCATGCTTCTACGAATCTCACGCAATGTGAGTATCATGATTGATGGCAATTTCTCCCATTCATAAGATACAGATCGAGTTATCATAAATAATTATGATAGATTATGTATCTTATCAATTCTTTACAATAAAAAAATTAATATTCTTTGTGTTTTTTAGTCATTCTTATCATTTAAATGTAAGTATAGTTTCTAACAGCGCGTTACCTTCATAAAGAGTAGTGAAGTAATGGAGTCGGAGGAGACAAAACAGAATTTTTAGTATTCTCTCAGACAGACGCTTTATTAGTCATGTTTGGAGAGAATCCAAGCCTTTTTTTTCGTACATTCTGACGCATTTGAAACGATTATCAAGCATAAACAAGGCACGTGTCAACGTGAAAATTATCCACAATTTATCTAATTCGTAAGCAAAATTCCTTAAATTTATAGTTAAAATATAATTATAAATTGTACAACGTGTTGCATTCTTATCCTAAAAACTACAGAATAAATAATTTTTCTGTAAATCTCAGAAAATATGAGACTTTCCTGAACGTCCTCCTCGAAAATAATATGAGAATTCAAGAAATGATACGTTATACTTTACCAAAATAAAATAATTGGCATAGAATATGTAATTAATCATCAAATTTATTGAAATAATTCGAAAAATACTTACTAGAAGAAAGATTAAAATAAATTTATTATATAATAATGTAGGTTATTATAAGAGGCAATGCTTCAAGGACGAGTTTTATATGAAATTTACTCATGTCTGTTACGAAAATGGCTCTTATTATTAGAATTAAAAACTTTTATTGTCACCGAGTAGGAACCATTTCAAAGAACTAGAAACCTATTTATAGATATGGAGGTGAACGAACTGATCCTAAATACGAGGCTTAAATGTATAGAGAGTGAGGCCAAATTACTTTACAACAGTTAATGCTAGATGAGGGATGATTTTTCTTTCGTTGCATCATCGTATCAACAAAAATATTCCGAATTTAGTTTATAGAATGGTTTAGAATTACATCTTTGACGAGGAGAAGCAAGCAAGAAAGAAGAAACATAAGAGAAAAAAAAATTGTGGAAGTAATAAATAATAATTAATTTTAAATAGATAAAGAATAGAAAAAAGCAAAAATAATAATAATAAATGATTCTAAAATTCAATTTAGATAAGAAAAACTCGATGATAACACGCAAAGAAAATATTTATATAATTAAATTCTAAGCGTAAACAAAATTTTAATTATTATTTTATTATTATTTTCTTTTAAAATGGATCGATACAAATATAAAAATAAAAGACCACAAACTTTAATTAAGTTTTTATGGTGTACAAGAACATTAATCTCGAAACATAATTAAGTTACTCTTTAAAATGATTTTTATTAAGTAACTCAAGAACAAAACAAGAGGAGGAGGGAAAAAAAACAAAGGAAAAGAAAGTTGACCTTCTTAGAACTTTATTTTATAAAGAAGAAGAAAAACAAAGAGTTGAAAGAATTAACAAATGTTTTCTTGGCAACCATTCTTTCCAAAAAAACAATGAACATTCACTCTACTTGATACACTTTTGTGAAGGTTAATTAATACCTTAAAAGTTGAAGCAATGAGTAAAATATTTCCTGCTAAAACCTTGAATCTTTTAATAATATTTCTTCTTAAAAACTTTAAAAAAATATATTTAAAACTTTTAAAGATAATAATTATTAAAGTTCAAAGAAGTTAACTTCAAGGGAATGTGAAAAAATTTTTAAATATTTTTATAATCTTTAAACATTATTTCATTAGGGTCATTTCAGTGATTCTAACCTTCTCATAAGAGACCCTTCTCACTAGCAAATAATACATTTAAAAGCGTAATGTCGTAAGCTTGTATGGTGGAACCTCTCAGTAGTAGCTTCGTAGTAAGACATTTAATGCTTAACCTGTACTGTGTTCCTAAATTGTAACCTCATAGTATGGGATTTTATGCTATAATCTTGTAGTGTTCTAAGCCATAGTCTCGTAGTGTAACGTTCTAAGTTTCATTTTTCTATAAAAAGATCCTCCAACTTTATTAAATAATATATAAATCATAAGAACTCATACCCAGTTTATAACACTGAGTTTATAGAGGCTCGCTTTATGCAAAAGCCAATCTAAGAAACTACTGAAATTGTTAATAAGTAAAATTTAAATATTTATTAATAATATGGCTTAATTAAATTATAATTAACAGAAATATAATTATATAAATTAATAAATTAAATTGAAANTCTTCCATATCCAAGAGATGCTCTGGATGAAGATTGTAACTTGAAATTAAATGAATAAATTTAATTAAAATCTAAAAATTTTATTTATAAATATTTATATTCTTTAATTTTTTTAATTATATTTAAAAATATAATTTTAAATTTAATTTTAATAAACAATATTTCACTTAAATCTCATAAAATAATTGAAAGATATAGGCCTATTTGATATATTTAATACAATTTAAATTAATTCCAAAGCTTAATTATATATTTAGAAAATTTGACATTTTCTACGAATCTACCTCATTCTATATTTAGATATCTCGCACTAAATTAGAATATTACAGAAAAAAATTTTTACTTGTTTTTTCTGATAAACAAGTGAAAATTATCATTTCTCACTTATAAATTAAACAATTTATTTATTGTGGTTCTTCAACCTATTTTCCAGTGAGTCATTGTGATTCACTTATAACAAATATCGATCACAAATGAGGTATAAAGGCTTCGAAGCACTCCACAATCCTACAAATAATTCGTTTCTAGCACTACATCTTATTAGAAAAAACCTACAGGTGAGTATTTTAAATACGTAAGTACAAATTTTTAATGAAGTTTCTTTTAGAATCGAAAATACACCCTATAAACACGTAAAAAATTTCAATGTTTCTTACTCAAACGAGAGATAACATACTTAATTAATTTCTCTTAATGTTACACTACAGTTTTTCTTTATCTAGCTTTATAAAACTGCTTAAATGTAACATATTTCGTATAAAATTATAACCTAAACATATTAAATTAATTGTTAGAAATGTGTATTTTAAAATAAGCGATATGTTTCAATTACTAAAAATGTAGAACACGAAGAAGACACACAAAAAATAAACACAACCCCTCCAGACTCATGAAATATAATAATCATAAGATTTGTCATTTCTCGTTTCAGTTTTCTGGAATTCTTTTTTTTCCTTCCCTTCCTGCAACTTAGTTTCTCCTCCTCTTCACTATTCTGACGTCATAGAAAGCGGTGATGCTAATTTTGAGAAATCCCAACAAACCAGGGAGGCGTTGTGTGAGTTGGCACGTGGATCTAAATGTATCGCTGGCAAAGGGATGCTCTAACATCAGACGTTCACTACCACCGTCAACGGACTCGTTACAGCATTTTTACTGCAGCAATCGCGATAACAAGATGGGAAGCCCAACAGGAACCCTCCTGAGACCACCGTCCTATCATCCTGTCATAGATTGGATGCCAGCGGATGGTCACCCACAATATTATGTTATAAATCCTATGCACGTGGTCACACTCAGGGACAAAAGCAGGACCTTTGCAGTACGTTGTGTAGAAAAGATTAAGGCCATATCAGAAAAGTGGTTCACTCATATTCTTTTGCTGATATTCTTAATCGGTTACGCGTGTTTGGGTGCTGTGATATTCAAAGCCCTGGAGGCCCCTTTGGAGAATAGAGAAAGGATTAGTTTGAGCAGGATTAGGGAGCTTATCATTCACGATATGTGGATTTTGCACAACAGGAATGTGAGCCTTAATACTTGGAACAGTGAAGTCACACATAAGATGATCGCTTACGAGGAGCAGGTGTATGAGGCTTTCCAGAATAAGATTTCTATCGACCCTGAGCAACCTCAATGGACTTTTTGGGGTGCCATGTTTTACTGTTGCACTGTTTTTACTACTATAGGTAAGTTTGTTCATTTTATAAGCTAATTAGTGCAGTAATTAATGGTAATTTATACAGTAAATCACTCAAATTAACAGTAAAATATGTTTACCAAGACAACGATATGTTTACCACTTCGCTTGAAAACACTTCTAGAAAGCAAATTCTATAAATAATTCCTAAATTATTATTAGGAAATTCTTTAAAAGTATATATATTTTAAGAGTTTAAAGTATAAAAATTTTACAAATTAATTGAAATTTATTCATAAAAGTGAGATTTAATTTCAATTGATTGTATCAATACATCAAGCATAAAAAATACAATAAATCTTTAATTTTTTTATTTTGTTTCAAAAAATTATATATTTAAAATGTAAAAATATAAATTATTAAGGGGAAAAGTATAATTTTTTAAATTAAAAACTAAAAAAATTGCTGTTTTTTAAACAGAAATTACAACAATTAACTGTAATTTTAACAATGCATTTTACGGTTGGAAGAGCGTAAATCAGTTGAATTTAATTAAAAAATAAATATAAAATTTTACATAATTCGATTGTTTACCCATAAAATAAACATCACTGTTTATGTTTTAACAAAAAAATATTTATAATAAACACCCATTTACTATTTCTCGGGTGTTAAGCCAAGAATTAATATTTATGTTATTTTGGTTGAACAGACGAACAGAACTTAAGTTTGAAAACCTAAATTATTACATACGAGGGCCTACTCTATAAAATAATAATTGATTTAAAAACATGAGGCCTTAATTTGCAGATTAATGCCCTCATTTTAAACTACATTTTAATCTCAGAACAAAGCTTCCTTTCATAGAGCTTCACTCTATGAAAGGAAGTTCGAATAGAGTAAGGCCTCTATTACATGCAAGGGCCTTCTCCTCCAACAAACTATAATTAATTCAAAAGCACGAGGCCCTAATCTGTAGAGTAAGGTACTCCTCACAAACCTCATTTAAGTCTATAGATTGAATTCTCCCTCATAGAGTAGGGCCCTAATTGCGTAAATTGCTATTGAACACTCACAATATTAAAATGAAACTGAAAGTTCAAGATGTATTGAACAAGCTGAATACTCTTTTTTACAATTTCACTTATATTCAGGAATAATTTCATAGTATAATTGTGCCATAGTGGAGACATGTTGAAGGTTAACTTTAAATGTTCGAAACACACGTATGATGCCAAGAAGTGTGTCTGTAGTGCCAACTGTATCATTTTACACCAGCTATTAATTAAACCCAGATTTATCAGACATAATTTCTTTGATTTTAAACTGATAAAATTGCTACTAAAATAATATAAATGATGCCAGTGATTGATCGCCCTGACACCATGATTTAGATTATTTTTGTTTAAGAGCCGAAACAGAAACAATAATACGACATTTTTGTTATTTCGGTTGTCTTATTTTGGTGTTCTAGGAGGAATTTTGAGTAAAAGTAGTTTTTTTTTTTACTATTTTTCTTTGGTTTCAAGCAGCAAGAGGTTTACTTACTGCACTTCAAGCAGCAAAAGGTTTACTTACTGCACTTCAAGCAGCAAGAGGTTTACTTACTGCACTTCAAGCAGCAAGAAATTTACTTACTGCACTTCAAGCAGCAAGAGGTTTATTTACTGCACTTCAAGCAGCAAACTTCTTACTGCTTGAAGTGCAGTAAGTAAAACTTGAAGTGGGGATGTACTATTTTACATAGAAGTGTTACTCTATGTTAATGCCACTTTTGACAAGTTAAAAAACAAAATAAAACTTTATAAATAGTTTACGGATGATAGAGAACGAAGCATAATTAAAGAAGATAAGGAAGTGGGATGGAGCCAAAACATTTGCAATTGGAGCAATTAAAAGGAAACTGAAAGATCTCTAGACTTTGTTTGGCACAAATATCTTACTTTTAAACATAAAAACTTAATAATTTGTTTTAAAATTTATAAAATATACCAAAATTTCCCTTAAAAAATTAACGAATTTTTAATGATTTTAGCGAGGTGTTGCTACTCGTCAATGGAGAAGTACTACTAAAATCATTAATAGATTTACTAATTTAAGAGCCAAATGTTAATATTTTTTAACATAATTTTAAGCTTAACAAGATATTCTGTGCCAAACAAAATCTAGACACCTCTCAATTGCTCTAATTGCGGCAATACTTGAAGTATTGCTCCTCACTGGGACCAACAGTAGCGAAATTTCACTTTATAAAGTAGTAAACTTATAGAAATAAAGACAGAAAATTAAAAAAAGGAACCACCCCCAGAAATTTATCAACACGAAAACCGTGACGATGTGTGTGAATCATATTATATTTTTATCTAAATTACGTCACGTACAGGAATAGTAACTGAGTGTCCTCGATTTTTTTGGGTACTATTTTTATGAAATATCAAAAAATAATAGAATTATAACCAAAAATTTCCTTAAATTTTGAATTTTATCGAGTAAATACATTGATCGTTGTACTATTGAGAGGGAAGAAGAGCACAAGGAGCATACGACACAACCCATTATATAACATTGCTGTGTTACCTCAAGTGTTGCAAAACCTTTTCTAAAGTAATTTTATTTCGTGTATCATCACTCGATTTTTTTTTACTTGTAAGCAGTAGACTTTTAAGCACCCCTCTTCAGTTAAATTAATGGTGTTTGAGAAGAAACAGCGTTACAATGATGAAAAAATTGGACAAACATGGAGTAGGGTGATAGATAAATCTCTAGGTCACTTTTTTTTGGATGAATTAACGTAAAGTTTAGCAATATATAAATACGAATATCTACTTTATTTATAAACAAAACATTGTTATTTAAGATTTCACGTAGAAGATTTCTTGAAAATCTTCAAAGATTTCAGAGTGCATACTAGTTTAAAACTAGATTACATGCTCCAGACTTAAACTGGTGTGCAATATATACATTTGAGTGTAAGAAACATTAATAAATTTTAGAAAAATCCTTAATTTAATCCAGAATTATAATTTTTCTACATTAATTTGCTGATTTGACAAGAAAATTTGAACAAATTTAGTTGCATAAGCTGGAGGATTTATGATTTAAATTTAGATGTTTATAAAACGTTTATAACTACAATAAAACTTTCGACATGTAGCGGTTTTAATTTATTACCAAAGCAAATGTTTGGTATGAAAAAGATTATAAGCGATCTCACGAAGAGTTTTTCTACTCTCCTGCTGTACATTTATTTTTTCTTTTTAAAGCCATAAAATCCAAATAAAAATCTAAGTATATAAAGATTTTACGAGAGAAAATTAGCTATTTTGAATGTCTAAATTACACTTGATGCTTTGTTTCGTGTTATTCTTGGATCGCTAGTAAGAAAAGGGTTGAGTGACACATCTATGCCATTGCTCTTTACATATAAGTGTATTTACTCCGCTTAATTAATTAATTAATTAATAATATAATTTGGGAAAAGTAATGAGGATATATAAAAGAAATAAATCTTAATTTTGTTTCTTTAATTTTTTAATTTTTTTTATAATAAACAAACCGTTTAATAAGTCAAAAAATACAGATTATTTCCTATCATCCAGCTTGAAAATGTAATCATCTTTACAGTTTTCCTACAAATCATCCATTATAGAATCTTCAGAATTATTAATTAAAACAATTTTCACATAATTTTCATTAAAAAAATGGCTCACAAATTAAAGATAAGTTTAGTAAAACGACGACGACAAAGGTTTAAGTAAATTTTCTTTATTCCTTGTATAAGAATACATCTGGAATATATTTAGCATAGTTTCTAACATATTTTGGCATTGCAGTTGAGGGATTTGACTTCTGCAATCTTCAAAGAAATTCCCTAGAAAAACAAAAAAAAAAGAAGAGAAGGGAGAGAAAAGTAGATATCCTGTTTTGTATTCGTAGTTAAATATAGACCAGTCACCTTGCACTTGGAAGTGGCTCATGCAATAGACTATTGTAGAATTATGTATGTTAATGAACTTCACGGCTGTCATTTTCTTCATAATCTAAATTTACATTCACATTACTTCCAGAAAATTTCAAATTAGCACCAAAAAAAAAAAAATCGTTCTTTTGCAACACAAGAGCGAAATTTACCGAAAAGAAGTATAGGAGAAGCGGCATTTCTACTGCTTAAAATATATTTTTCTGCCATAATTTATGTTTAAAATGTTAAATATTTATTATTTACATAATTAGAAATGCATTAATGTTATATTTTTAAAGATTTTTTTTCGTCTAAAATGTATTTTTTCAGTTGTTAATGCCGTTCAAGTCGTTCTATGTTTGAAGTTGTGTTATTGTTATGATAGACGTGATTATAACTTTAAAATTTACTATTTCTAAAATTAATATTTCTTTAAAAAGCTAACAAAAGGGACCGATGTTTATTTTTGGATGGCTTGACATCAAAAATCCATATTTATTCTCTAGGGAACAGACCCGAGTGATGAGTCACGTTCATGTTTCATCGTCGACTCGACAGCAGAATATGTTATTTAGACCTTACTTTTTTACCATTGGGAATTTACAGAAAGGTCAAGGTTATTTCTAGAAATATTATTATTATTATTATTGGTAAAAATATTTAAAAATTTATTATTTTAATAGAGGATCTACCTTCTTAAACCTTAGACTAAATAGCGAGAAATTACGAAAGATTTGAGGAAAGTTGGATTGTATGTAAATTCTCGTAAAGATTTCAACTTTATCATGATAATTTTCGTAATTTACAATATATTTCCATCATTTTTTTAAGTTTAATGAAATAAAAACATTAGTTTTTTTAATAATTTAAGAGAGGTTAAGTATTATTTTCGGTTAGGAACTCGTGGAACGATTTTATAACCACTCAGATCATAGGCAAAATAAGGGCACAATTTAGAAGGCTCTAACCTATAATATATATAGGAAGCTCTAAACTATAACATATAGGAGGATCTAAGCTATAATGCATTTCCATTACCCAATAAAAATAACTTGTAAGTCCAAGTAGTTGTACGTTATCTAACTTACATGTAAATCCAACAGTGTATATCACTTATATTGTATTATTTTCAGCCTTTTTATTTAGTTTTTAATATTGTTAAAGGCATTAATATCATTATTACATTGTTAATTTCTGATCTACTGTTATTCATATACCACGTGGTTTTCTTGTACGGATTTACAGATTAACAATTGAAATTTACGTTTTCCTGAAGAGAAAACGAGAAATAATGAATATAAAGTAATTCTTTTACTCGATAACTAATTTATGAAGTAAAAAAACACAATAGAAATGGTACGTTTCTATGAGATAATCCGATATCTTGTTGATTGGAGCAACCATAGTCGCGCTCCGACAAAAATAACTCTTCCGAAATACAAAAATAACTCGACTTAACAGAAATAAATAGCAAAATAAAAGAAAATCTTGCCGTGTATTTTCTAAGATAAATAGAAATTTAATTGAGAAACAAGTAAAGATTTCTGTAAGGTAAACATAAGGAATATTAGCCTATTCGAGCTCCCTGCGTTAATATCGAGCATCTGATAATGAAGTAATCTTAAAAAAAAAAAATGTATATATTTGTTTAAAATATTGACAAATGAAGAATTAAGTAAATAATATTTATGTTATTATTCTTATAAACATGAAAATAAATTCGAATTCAAGTTAAAAACAAATAAATATATTTAACTGTCTATTGAGAAACTAGAATATAAAATAAATCACTGATTAAAATAAATAATTTCTTATAAATTTATGCACCTTTACTTATCCATATTATATATATATGTTTTAGACTCGTATTTTCTTGAAAATATAAAAAACTTGGTAGTTTTTCCATAGGTATGGGTGTTTGTATGGAGGGGACACGATCGTCTTCATCCAATTTAAAGGTTAATAACTCACGTACCCTTCGTCGAAAATTTCTGAAATTTCGCAGGAAGATTCGGATATTAGGAGGGTTGATATTGTTAAATTTTGGTGGTTAAAGTTCAAGGGGTCGAGGAGATAGAGGGAATTAAGCGTCTTATCTCGAGTAAAGTTGGACTTAATAAAGATTTTATTCGTTATTAACATTTATAATCATTTATAAAACTCATTCCTATCTTCAAAATTAAACTTTTTACCATTCTATAATAAGTAATAATAATAGAATTTTTAAATTAAAGTTTCACAACAGATGGAGCCATACGCAATTTTAACATTTATGCCTGGAAACTTACGCAACTCTTTGCTGTTATTTGTATAAATAATAATAAAAAAATAAAATAAAATAAACTGCATTGCTAAGCTGAATTGTAGCGTGATAAATCAATTGAAACACGAAGCAAATAGCATTATCATTCGACTTCTAATTTTGACTTTTCGTCTTTTATTTTCGAAACAGTAAATTTTCCTTTCCTAACAAATTGTGTTTATCATTAGATTTGTCATCAGAACGGATAGGAGTTAGTAGTTTCTAATTTAAAAATAGCGAAAAAATCATAAATTTTCTTCCAAATCTCTACTAGAATATATACTCTTTACCTTATCAGTTTTATTAGAAAAATATATTTATAATTGATTTTTAAGTAACGAGATAACCTCGGTTGATATTTCCTCGACACCCTCTGATGCCTCTTAAGGTGATGGAATTACTTTCTATTATAAGAGAGGAAAAATATCACCAGGAAGTGATGAAATTACCGCTATACTAAGGAGTTCTTGTAGTCGCACGTGTGTAGTTTATTACTACTATTTAAACAGTGGCAGTTTGTTAACTGTAACTTAATTCTGCCTTAAATAATGTGATGATGTTTTAAAATATTGGTATTTTTTTATATTTTTTTTATAAAACGTTTTCTAATTGGTGAGTGAAGATGAAGATTTTATAATCACCTTGCTAGTTATGAAGATATTTTAAGTGTAATTTCTTCTTCTTAATCATCTTATCTTTTTAATTTTATTCTTAATCATCACTCTCATCTTCTTAAGATGTTAAACCTCTATTATGTATTATCTTCTCTTATCAGTTTCTTCATAAAATGGTCGCAGGTTCGCACCTGATTAATGGGCTGGTGAAGTATTCCAGTTTTCTTTTTCACGTGTCTACTGAAAGTGGCCCCTATTTAGGTGTTACACATAGATTTCTATGGGAAACTGGACCCGTCATTTCGCTGCTATGTTTCATTGTCTTGCAAACGTCGCTTTGATTCATTATGGAAACTGTCACCTCTATACACTTTATACGGGATTTATGTAACTATAAACATATAATCGATTTTAGCTAATAATTAATTTGATAAAATTAAACATTAAACAAATTGCAAAATCTATTTTAATTATAATCTTTATAATACAAGTCCATCTGGTCTTGTGGAATGTGTAAGTAGGAGGCCTCTCTAAGTGTTCCTTACATTGCATTTCGTGTGTATTAAAGGGGGAAAAAACCTTTGCTTTTGCCATATTTTATTTTAAAATATAAGTTTTAATATATTAGGGCCTCAGACAAGTAACCATTTTCCTTTTTAGTCCTCTGAGAGGCCCTGTATAGGTACTGCAGTGCCATAAACTCATTGAGAAGGAAAACTGTTGTAAGAAAACTGACTTATTTAGGAAAAAAATTGCTAATTTTTACATTATTTTTTACAAGATTTACTTATAAATCTTGTAAAAAACGGAGTTTTATGCATTAAAGTGTGTGTTTTAATTAAATAAAACGTTTTTTGGTAGGATTTCTCTCATTAAACAAACAACGATAATGCGTAGTAAAGCTGATGATTTATAAACTCTGAAGGATCAATCAGCCAAACCCTCGTTGCAAAGTAAATAAACTGAATTAGCACACGCTGTGCCATCAATCTTTCAATGTTTAGAAAGAAGAATATAGTCGAGGAATATCAAATTATGAGATTCTTAACTAGTGGGAGGTTTTAAACAAGTGTAGATAATGATTACAATTACCTGAGTAAATTGATTTATGTATTCTTTTCTTTACAGGTTACGGTAACATCGCACCAAGTACTAAAGGAGGAAGAGCAGTTACGATAGTTTATGCCTTTATTGGAATTCCATTTTTACTTATGGTGCTTGCAGATTTGGGTAAACTGTTCACACGTGCCATAAAATTAGTCTTCAAGTACATAAGAATGTTTTATCAAACGGGACAGATGAAGAAAGTGAGGAAAGTTGGAAGACGAGCAACTGCAGTTCCTGCCCAGGTCAGTACTATAGAATAATCGTTACATGTAATTTAACTCCTGTATGATGTATAGAAGATTAAAATGAATATTTTATACATTAAAAATGTCAGTAAAGAGCTACAAAAACTGAAATATAAATAAAAATTTCTAACAGAGTGAGGTGAGAGTTTATGTATACTGCTGATTCATGTCATGATTTGATAGAATTTCTACAGTTTTCCTTTTATTGTGAAATTTCTAACAAAGAATGATAAAATTTTGGCAAGCTCGAAGTTATCTCTCAGTAACATGACGTTTTGTTTAGAGTAAAGTTGGCTTACAGGCAAGTGACAGGTTTATTTCTCAGAAAAGATGTGGCATTGGACTGAGATCAAGATCTCAAAACATATGTACTTATATTCCTTTGAAGATAATATAAACCAGATACGGATATTTTGGTTCTAGGTTAATATTTTTTACAATTATATTGTTATTTCTCTGAAGAAAATACGCAGATAATGATTTTATATAGGTTTATAATTACGTATCGCTTAAAATCGAATTATTTAGTTACACGTAGATTAAAAACAGAAAGTATAATGTATATAAGAAAACAATGACTTGATATTTTAATACATTACGTATCAATTTCTATAGTTTTTTACCACTTAAAGATGATTGGTTTGGTTTATTTTGTTTATGGGCGATCTACCAAGGGGGAGGGGTGCCTCCCGTGATGTATTTTACAGGAAACTGACTCCTATTTAGATGATAGAAACGTGAAGAAAACCCGAAAAACTCCACGTCACCGGCCCGCTGGATAAAACTACTGAAACCACAATGTTCAGTGGTTTTATCTATTGAACACTGTGGATTTGATGATGAAGTAAAAGATTATATAAGTTTAACCAAGTTTAGTATATATCTGGAATGTTTTAACACAGAAATGCTAATTATTTTGACGATAATCGTAGAAATTAGTATCATTTTTTGTTGTTAAAACGTGTGTTACAGGATACTAAATACTTATATTTTTTTTCTAGTTGATGTTTGCATGGAGAGGAGGAATGCCTTCACCTTCTGTTCAATCGAAAAATTCTCCAGTGAATTTAGAAGGAGGAAAAGAAAATGAAACAGAAGAAGACATCGTTTCGTACGCTGAACCATTAGCACCTAGTTACTACGAAGTAGACGATGAATTTAATTTACCAGTAAGTTTAGCAATGGTGATATTAGTAGCATACATGATGTTGGGTGCATTTTTATTTACTTTATGGGAAAATTGGACATTTTTCGAGGCATTTTACTTCGTATTCATATCGATGAGTACCATCGGTTTCGGTGACTATTCACCAGCTCATCCAAGATACATGATGGCAACATTTATCTACTTACTCTTTGGTTTGGCTTTAACATCAATGTGCATCAATGTCATTCAGGAAAAGTTATCGGCCACTTTTCAGAAAGCCAAATTACGTCTTGGTAACACATTCGGTTTGGATATGGCTAATATAATAGAGGAAGATTATGGTAAACCCGATATAACTGAGGTACATGGAAAGGATAAATCAAAATCCGAAAAGGAATCTCCACCAAAAAATGATGTGGTGGCAAATGGAAAAACAAAATCGAAAGAAACAACAGAGAACAAAACTTGAACTTTCACAATTTATGTTAATTAATATAATTATTCTCATTTGTAGACCACTCGGTCTAGTGTTTAGGCCTCTCTTGGTCTAGTGAGTAGGCCTCTTATACAAATGTTTTTTTTTTTTTTTTTTTCTATATGCTCAGAGAGCTTATTTTAAACACGTGTGACAGAATTTTACTATTTTAGTGTCAATTTTTTAAAATAAAAAAGTGTCCAAAGTGATAGATGTAGATATGTGAATGTGCGTATGTTGCAGCAGTTCATATCATATGTATAAAGTCCATTATAATTACTGTGATAAAGTTTGTGGTTGTGTATATGTTTTATTATTATAATTTTTAACTTTTATATGTCTTGATATATTTATTGACTGCATTGCTGCATTGTTTACAAGTTTACGAAAGGAAAAAAATATATATATCTGTTAGATGTGGCATGAAAATGAAGAATGAAATGAANCACCCATTTACTATTTCTCGGGTGTTAAGCCAAGAATTAATATTTATGTTATTTTGGTTGAACAGACGAACAGAACTTAAGTTTGAAAACCTAAATTATTACATACGAGGGCCTACTCTATAAAATAATAATTGATTTAAAAACATGAGGCCTTAATTTGCAGATTAATGCCCTCATTTTAAACTACATTTTAATCTCAGAACGAAGCTTCCTTTCATAGAGCTTCACTCTATGAAAGGAAGTTCGAATAGAGTAAGGCCTCTATTACATGCAAGGGCCTTCTCCTCCAACAAACTATAATTAATTCAAAAGCACGAGGCCCTAATCTGTAGAGTAAGGTACTCCTCACAAACCTCATTTAAGTCTATAGATTGAATTCTCCCTCATAGAGTAGGGCCCTAATTGCGTAAATTGCTATTGAACACTCACAATATTAAAATGAAACTGAAAGTTCAAGATGTATTGAACAAGCTGAATACTCTTTTTTACAATTTCACTTATATTCAGGAATAATTTCATAGTATAATTGTGCCATAGTGGAGACATGTTGAAGGTTAACTTTAAATGTTCGAAACACACGTATGATGCCAAGAAGTGTGTCTGTAGTGCCAACTGTATCATTTTACACCAGCTATTAATTAAACCCAGATTTATCAGACATAATTTCTTTGATTTTAAACTGATAAAATTGCTACTAAAATAATATAAATGATGCCAGTGATTGATCGTTCTGACACCATGATTTAGATTATTTTTGTTTAAGAGCCGAAACAGAAACAATAATACGACATTTTTGTTATTTCGGTTGTCTTATTTTGGTGTTCTAGGAGGAATTTTGAGTAAAAGTAGTTTTTTTTTTTACTATTTTTCTTTGGTTTCAAGCAGCAAGAGGTTTACTTACTGCACTTCAAGCAGCAAAAGGTTTACTTACTGCACTTCAAGCAGCAAGAGGTTTACTTACTGCACTTCAAGCAGCAAGAAATTTACTTACTGCACTTCAAGCAGCAAGAGGTTTATTTACTGCACTTCAAGCAGCAAACTTCTTACTGCTTGAAGTGCAGTAAGTAAAACTTGAAGTGGGGATGTACTATTTTACATAGAAGTGTTACTCTATGTTAATGCCACTTTTGACAAGTTAAAAAACAAAATAAAACTTTATAAATAGTTTACGGATGATAGAGAACGAAGCATAATTAAAGAAGATAAGGAAGTGGGATGGAGCCAAAACATTTGCAATTGGAGCAATTAAAAGGAAACTGAAAGATCTCTAGACTTTGTTTGGCACAAATATCTTACTTTTAAACATAAAAACTTAATAATTTGTTTTAAAATTTATAAAATATACCAAAATTTCCCTTAAAAAATTAACGAATTTTTAATGATTTTAGCGAGGTGTTGCTACTCGTCAATGGAGAAGTACTACTAAAATCATTAATAGATTTACTAATTTAAGAGCCAAATGTTAATATTTTTTAACATAATTTTAAGCTTAACAAGATATTCTGTGCCAAACAAAATCTAGACACCTCTCAATTGCTCTAATTGCGGCAATACTTGAAGTATTGCTCCTCACTGGGACCAACAGTAGCGAAATTTCACTTTATAAAGTAGTAAACTTATAGAAATAAAGACAGAAAATTAAAAAAAGGAACCACCCCCAGAAATTTATCAACACGAAAACCGTGACGATGTGTGTGAATCATATTATATTTTTATCTAAATTACGTCACGTACAGGAATAGTAACTGAGTGTCCTCGATTTTTTTGGGTACTAATTTTATGAAATATCAAAAAATAATAGAATTATAACCAAAAATTTCCTTAAATTTTGAATTTTATCGAGTAAATACATTGATCGTTGTACTATTGAGAGGGAAGAAGAGCACAAGGAGCATACGACACAACCCATTATATAACATTGCTGTGTTACCTCAAGTGTTGCAAAACCTTTTCTAAAGTAATTTTATTTCGTGTATCATCACTCGATTTTTTTTTACTTGTAAGCAGTAGACTTTTAAGCACCCCTCTTCAGTTAAATTAATGGTGTTTGAGAAGAAACAGCGTTACAATGATGAAAAAATTGGACAAACATGGAGTAGGGTGATAGATAAATCTCTAGGTCACTTTTTTTTGGATGAATTAACGTAAAGTTTAGCAATATATAAATACGAATATCTACTTTATTTATAAACAAAACATTGTTATTTAAGATTTCACGTAGAAGATTTCTTGAAAATCTTCAAAGATTTCAGAGTGCATACTAGTTTAAAACTAGATTACATGCTCCAGACTTAAACTGGTGTGCAATATATATATTTGAGTGTAAGAAACATTAATAAATTTTAGAAAAATCCTTAATTTAATCCAGAATTATAATTTTTCTACATTAATTTGCTGATTTGACAAGAAAATTTGAACAAATTTAGTTGCATAAGCTGGAGGATTTATGATTTAAATTTAGATGTTTATAAAACGTTTATAACTACAATAAAACTTTCGACATGTAGCGGTTTTAATTTATTACCAAAGCAAATGTTTGGTATGAAAAAGATTATAAGCGATCTCACGAAGAGTTTTTCTACTCTCCTGCTGTACATTTATTTTTTCTTTTTAAAGCCATAAAATCCAAATAAAAATCTAAGTATATAAAGATTTTACGAGAGAAAATTAGCTATTTTGAATGTCTAAATTACACTTGATGCTTTGTTTCGTGTTATTCTTGGATCGCTAGTAAGAAAAGGGTTGAGTGACACATCTATGCCATTGCTCTTTACATATAAGTGTATTTACTCCGCTTAATTAATTAATTAATTAATAATATAATTTGGGAAAAGTAATGAGGATATATAAAAGAAATAAATCTTAATTTTGTTTCTTTAATTTTTTAATTTTTTTTATAATAAACAAACCGTTTAATAAGTCAAAAAATACAGATTATTTCCTATCATCCAGCCAGACGAACAGAACTANTTTTTTTTTTTTTTTTTTTTTTTTTTTTTTTTTTTTTTTTTTTTTTTTTTTTTTTTTTTTTTTTTTTTTTTTTTTTTTTTTTTTTTTTTTTTTTTTTTTTTTTTTTTTTTTTTTTTTTTTTTTTTTTTTTTTTTTTTTTTTTTTTTTTTTTTTTTTTTTTTTTTTTTTTTTTTTTTTTTTTTTTTTTTTTTTTTTTTTTTTTTTTTTTTTTTTTTTTTTTTTTTTTTTTTTTTTTTTTTTTTTTTTTTTTTTTTTTTTTTTTTTTTTTTTTTTTTTTTTTTTTTTTTTTTTTTTTTTTTTTTTTTTTTTTTTTTTTTTTTTTTTTTTTTTTTTTTTTTTTTTTTTTTTTTTTTTTTTTTTTTTTTTTTTTTTTTTTTTTTTTTTTTTTTTTTTTTTTTTTTTTTTTTTTTTTTTTTTTTTTTTTTTTTTTTTTTTTTTTTTTTTTTTTTTTTTTTTTTTTTTTTTTTTTTTTTTTTTTTTTTTTTTTTTTTTTTTTTTTTTTTTTTTTTTTTTTTTTTTTTTTTTTTTTTTTTTTTTTTTTTTTTTTTTTTTTTTTTTTTTTTTTTTTTTTTTTTTTTTTTTTTTTTTTTTTTTTTTTTTTTTTTTTTTTTTTTTTTTTTTTTTTTTTTTTTTTTTTTTTTTTTTTTTTTTTTTTTTTTTTTTTTTTTTTTTTTTTTTTTTTTTTTTTTTTTTTTTTTTTTTTTTTTTTTTTTTTTTTTTTTTTTTTTTTTTTTTTTTTTTTTTTTTTTTTTTTTTTTTTTTTTTTTTTTTTTTTTTTTTTTTTTTTTTTTTTTTTTTTTTTTTTTTTTTTTTTTTTTTTTTTTTTTTTTTTTTTTTTTTTTTTTTTTTTTTTTTTTTTTTTTTTTTTTTTTTTTTTTTTTTTTTTTTTTTTTTTTTTTTTTTTTTTTTTTTTTTTTTTTTTTTTTTTTTTTTTTTTTTTTTTTTTTTTTTTTTTTTTTTTTTTTTTTTTTTTTTTTTTTTTTTTTTTTTTTTTTTTTTTTTTTTTTTTTTTTTTTTTTTTTTTTTTTTTTTTTTTTTTTTTTTTTTTTTTTTTTTTTTTTTTTTTTTTTTTTTTTTTTTTTTTTTTTTTTTTTTTTTTTTTTTTTTTTTTTTTTTTTTTTTTTTTTTTTTTTTTTTTTTTTTTTTTTTTTTTTTTTTTTTTTTTTTTTTTTTTTTTTTTTTTTTTTTTTTTTTTTTTTTTTTTTTTTTTTTTTTTTTTTTTTTTTTTTTTTTTTTTTTTTTTTTTTTTTTTTTTTTTTTTTTTTTTTTTTTTTTTTTTTTTTTTTTTTTTTTTTTTTTTTTTTTTTTTTTTTTTTTTTTTTTTTTTTTTTTTTTTTTTTTTTTTTTTTTTTTTTTTTTTTTTTTTTTTTTTTTTTTTTTTTTTTTTTTTTTTTTTTTTTTTTTTTTTTTTTTTTTTTTTTTTTTTTTTTTTTTTTTTTTTTTTTTTTTTTTTTTTTTTTTTTTTTTTTTTTTTTTTTTTTTTTTTTTTTTTTTTTTTTTTTTTTTTTTTTTTTTTTTTTTTTTTTTTTTTTTTTTTTTTTTTTTTTTTTTTTTTTTTTTTTTTTTTTTTTTTTTTTTTTTTTTTTTTTTTTTTTTTTTTTTTTTTTTTTTTTTTTTTTTTTTTTTTTTTTTTTTTTTTTTTTTTTTTTTTTTTTTTTTTTTTTTTTTTTTTTTTTTTTTTTTTTTTTTTTTTTTTTTTTTTTTTTTTTTTTTTTTTTTTTTTTTTTTTTTTTTTTTTTTTTTTTTTTTTTTTTTTTTTTTTTTTTTTTTTTTTTTTTTTTTTTTTTTTTTTTTTTTTTTTTTTTTTTTTTTTTTTTTTTTTTTTTTTTTTTTTTTTTTTTTTTTTTTTTTTTTTTTTTTTTTTTTTTTTTTTTTTTTTTTTTTTTTTTTTTTTTTTTTTTTTTTTTTTTTTTTTTTTTTTTTTTTTTTTTTTTTTTTTTTTTTTTTTTTTTTTTTTTTTTTTTTTTTTTTTTTTTTTTTTTTTTTTTTTTTTTTTTTTTTTTTTTTTTTTTTTTTTTTTTTTTTTTTTTTTTTTTTTTTTTTTTTTTTTTTTTTTTTTTTTTTTTTTTTTTTTTTTTTTTTTTTTTTTTTTTTTTTTTTTTTTTTTTTTTTTTTTTTTTTTTTTTTTTTTTTTTTTTTTTTTTTTTTTTTTTTTTTTTTTTTTTTTTTTTTTTTTTTTTTTTTTTTTTTTTTTTTTTTTTTTTTTTTTTTTTTTTTTTTTTTTTTTTTTTTTTTTTTTTTTTTTTTTTTTTTTTTTTTTTTTTTTTTTTTTTTTTTTTTTTTTTTTTTTTTTTTTTTTTTTTTTTTTTTTTTTTTTTTTTTTTTTTTTTTTTTTTTTTTTTTTTTTTTTTTTTTTTTTTTTTTTTTTTTTTTTTTTTTTTTTTTTTTTTTTTTTTTTTTTTTTTTTTTTTTTTTTTTTTTTTTTTTTTTTTTTTTTTTTTTTTTTTTTTTTTTTTTTTTTTTTTTTTTTTTTTTTTTTTTTTTTTTTTTTTTTTTTTTTTTTTTTTTTTTTTTTTTTTTTTTTTTTTTTTTTTTTTTTTTTTTTTTTTTTTTTTTTTTTTTTTTTTTTTTTTTTTTTTTTTTTTTTTTTTTTTTTTTTTTTTTTTTTTTTTTTTTTTTTTTTTTTTTTTTTTTTTTTTTTTTTTTTTTTTTTTTTTTTTTTTTTTTTTTTTTTTTTTTTTTTTTTTTTTTTTTTTTTTTTTTTTTTTTTTTTTTTTTTTTTTTTTTTTTTTTTTTTTTTTTTTTTTTTTTTTTTTTTTTTTTTTTTTTTTTTTTTTTTTTTTTTTTTTTTTTTTTTTTTTTTTTTTTTTTTTTTTTTTTTTTTTTTTTTTTTTTTTTTTTTTTTTTTTTTTTTTTTTTTTTTTTTTTTTTTTTTTTTTTTTTTTTTTTTTTTTTTTTTTTTTTTTTTTTTTTTTTTTTTTTTTTTTTTTTTTTTTTTTTTTTTTTTTTTTTTTTTTTTTTTTTTTTTTTTTTTTTTTTTTTTTTTTTTTTTTTTTTTTTTTTTTTTTTTTTTTTTTTTTTTTTTTTTTTTTTTTTTTTTTTTTTTTTTTTTTTTTTTTTTTTTTTTTTTTTTTTTTTTTTTTTTTTTTTTTTTTTTTTTTTTTTTTTTTTTTTTTTTTTTTTTTTTTTTTTTTTTTTTTTTTTTTTTTTTTTTTTTTTTTTTTTTTTTTTTTTTTTTTTTTTTTTTTTTTTTTTTTTTTTTTTTTTTTTTTTTTTTTTTTTTTTTTTTTTTTTTTTTTTTTTTTTTTTTTTTTTTTTTTTTTTTTTTTTTTTTTTTTTTTTTTTTTTTTTTTTTTTTTTTTTTTTTTTTTTTTTTTTTTTTTCTATATGCTCAGAGAGCTTATTTTAAACACGTGTGACAGAATTTTACTATTTTAGTGTCAATTTTTTAAAATAAAAAAGTGTCCAAAGTGATAGATGTAGATATGTGAATGTGCGTATGTTGCAGCAGTTCATATCATATGTATAAAGTCCATTATAATTACTGTGATAAAGTTTGTGGTTGTGTATATGTTTTATTATTATAATTTTTAACTTTTATATGTCTTGATATATTTATTGACTGCATTGCTGCATTGTTTACAAGTTTACGAAAGGAAAAAAATATATATATCTGTTAGATGTGGCATGAAAATGAAGAATGAAATGAAAAATTTAATTCAATGGGCTTGTATATCTTCACATATTTACATTTATACGCATAAAAATATTTTAAAATTAATTTTTTTTTTTAATAAACAATATAAATCTTGGAGTAAGAGCAGATAAAGTCATCTTTAAACTTTAAACATGGCTTATTTTTAGATACGAATATTTACATAACTGCATAATATAAATTAAATTATGTCATAAATAATATATATAAATTATATTTAAAAAAATAACTGTGATAAATATGCAAAAGCACGAACTTTCAAAGTAACCATTTCTCTATTGTTGAAGACACAGAAAATTTGTTTTGTATTTTTTTTGTAATTTTATCTAACGTCAAGTGGTTTTAGTAGGCTTATATAGTAAATTAATTTCAAAAGAATTGATGTACACGTAGAAAAAAAATCATATGGATTGTTTTATATGTTTGTTTTTTTATATATATAAATATATGCTCAATAAACTGTTTGCACCGATTGCCTTATGTAACTATAAACTGCCACTTTAAAAAGAAGGCATTAGCCTATATATTGTAATGTATGATGTGTTGATATTGAACCTCTTTTACAAGGAATAAAAAAAAATATTTCATTATTAAGTTATTTTAAAAAAAAGTGTATTGTCTGTACCTGTTACTCGACGCCATGACACTTCGCCCCGTTTCAATTACAGAATTCATTTCTAATTACTATTTTTTTTTTTTTTAAATTTATTTTTAATATATAATCACATCTACTTAAACTTTAAATATATTGTATTTAAAGTTAACTGTAATAGAGAGGACTTGTTACATAAATTACACTCGCGCTCCCTCCATACACTTGACTATTTCTGTAAACGATGTAAACAAAACTCTAAATTTAATAATTTATTTTATATATATATAAATATAATTCAAACAGTAAAAATAAGATAAAGAGAAATAGAGTAATTTTTTTTTAAATAAAATAATGTACTTTTCTAATCACACCAACTTTGGTGTTGGCGGTGTTACGTACGAAAGAGAAAGTGATGAGGAATGAATGGAACATATCCAGCTGCAATACAGATAACCCTTTGCGGCTGGTGTTCGTAAAAATTGGCATCTATCACCTCTTTTTTTTTTATTTATTTTTTACATTTTGGAACGAAGGTTTGAATTTAGTTATGAATAACTTTGTTTGTTTGCAAACCTTAATGTTTTTAAATGTAATTTCTAATGGCATTGCTCTGTTTTTCGAAGATGGTGTGGTAAATAAGATTCGATGTGTTGACAGTTAGTGAAATTTTCCAGATACTTTAACGTAATCATACTTCAGAATATATATATAGGCCTATATTGAAGTGTAAATTACACGAACTGTCATAATGTTTATAATCAAATATATTAAAAAAAATATTTTTATCTTTTATTATATTACCTCATTCAGCTTGTATAAGTACTGGATATTAATTATATACATTCTAAAATCAAATTAAAGCAATTTCAATAAAGTACAGTAAAACCTCCCACCTCCCTACAATGGCCACTACTAAACGGTCGCCATTTTTTCAGGAATGTTTCTTATTTTTTTAAAAAAAAATGCGTACAAAATAACGCTCATCTTCGGAGGAAAACAGTAAATATAATTAATTTTTTTATTTTATTGTAATTAATAAGAACATTTTAAATTGTTATAATGTTTAGGTAGAATCATATATTGTAGCAAAAGCAAGGAAAGAACCTGTACTTTGCTGTTTATAAGAATTTAATCTCTGATAACTCTTTATGATTTTATATATAATGTCTAATAGTATATTTAGTTACTTTTGTGAACGTAACTTGTTTATTTTGCAACTACTGTTTAAATGCAATCATCAGTTGGAAGCTTCAGTTGACTGTAAGAAAATTGAAATTGCATTATCACACTGTAACGTGTGTGTATTTGTGTCTATTTAGAGCCTTTATTCCTTGAAAAAGCATATTTTTTTTTAGAATAAAAATCAATTATTCGAACGTTTACACCAAAATTACACAAATTGTTATCCGTTACAATTGCGAAATTTTATATGAAAAGTGCTGAAATTATAACGTAACTGGAAGAAATCCAGTGTAACATTAAATAACAATCTTATGAGTTGACATGCCAAGCTGAAAGAGTGTGCAAGGACAAAAACAGAAAGGAAAAAAAAAAACACGGGAAAAAATCAATGCTCTATTAATACATCTGTACTATTGCTTAACCATAACAGTTCATAGACATATGATTAAATTAATTTTTATGCTTAAATGTTAGTAATATATAAAAAAAAATCAATTTAATTTACAAATTCCTATATGTACTGTAATTCTAACCTTAACTTACTTTCGAGTAATAAACATGCCATAGAGTGCAGCTGTTTTCAACACCTTTTCCCGATCTTTTCGAATTGAATCTCGAGTTTCCTATTGTGTAAGTGGGTTAAATACCAAACAATTTTGAATTTTTATACAATAATTATATACACAGTGCTCTATTTGTAGTGTAGAATAATCAGCGGATATACGTATCGAATACCTTCAGATTATGCTAACCATTAGATACAATATATCTACGAAAACAATACCGAAAGATATACAATAGATACAGTATGTTCTTGCTAATTCGACTCATAATAATTTAAACTTTCGATTATCCGGCAGGCCCCATTAACGTTCATACGTCCTGTTCTTCTGTTTCATTTCTGTGTACGATATTACATGTCAGTAAGCCGTATCATCAGCACACCTATCTCCAAAAAGGATATGTATCGAAGGCAACTGGTTACGTCATTCATTGCCTTTAGGTCTACTCACTCTCATTAATCCGACACTTCGCTAATCTGTGCAGGGAATGATCGGATTGTGACAAAATAAAGCATATAAGCAATCTAAATAACTAAATATAATTAATACACGAGCAATTACACTGCTAGAAGTACTGTACAACGATAATCCATCAATCATTGTTTCTGGCAGAAATTTACAGGACTTTTTTTCTGCCATTCTAAACTGAGATAACGTGGGACGATAGATTATTATTTATTAAATTTATGAACTAAAATGAAGAAATACTCGCTCTTTGCCAATATAATGAACAAATTTAGATACTGAAAATATTTATTTTTCTTTGGCATGAACTAGTAATGTTTCAAGTTAATGGTTTAGTTGGAATAACAGCTTGTTTCCTTCAAACTAGTTCTATTCTTATAATTTTTTTTTCTTTCTTTCTTTCCATTACCTTGCAATAAAATCAATCAAAAAGCCCACAGTAAAATTACTTGATTGTTTCTTTTTTTATGTTCAAAATTAAAATTGTCTTGGCTTTATCTACTGAAACTGATTGTATCTGGGTTGATCGTTTCGAGATAATGTTTGCGATTTATTTTTAAGTGACGACAACTTGAAGATAGACTACTTATCTAAGTCAAATAGGCAGTTTTCCATGCTGAATGTTCAAGTATCTGTGCCAAAATACTGTATTTCATCTGCCGCCATTCTATATAGGAGCGTGTTCGATATCCAGAAACGACAAACTGTTTCTTATTTCTGAAATGTTATAAAGAAAAAAAGAAACAAGAACAGAGAGAATCTTGCATTGTTCTTTTATCTATTTACATCTCTACTATTGAATCTAAGTGAAACGAATACACAGAATTGAGTTTAATCGGGTCTGTAATGCATAGATGCTTTCTCACTAAATATGGCGCCGAGCTGACGTTATTGACTATTAATCAAAAATTTACTTTTCTTAAAGAAAATAATAATTAGCCCACAAATCAATTAACCATATTAATATAATACATGTATTACGCACGGTATTTTTAGTACAAAAATAAATACTTTTTACTACGTAAATTATCGAAAAAACTTTATTTTACTTGTCACTTATAATCAAAATGTATAGAAGACTTTAAAAAATAAATGACAATATCTAGAATTTGTTGTATTTAATTAATTAAATAACAGCAAATATTATTCTGTATAAGTTTACAGAAGATGAATTAAATCCTGTCATGATGAATGAAACATTTTCTGAATGATGTGGCCTACTTGTTTTCATTGACATCATCCCTGTTGACATGAGTCAGAGCAAATTTTAATCCTTTCTCTCCTTACTTTAATTACGTTACAGAACAGACAGAGTTCATTGTAACAAAAATTCCGTTAATGCTAATTAAGTACAATGAAAAACTGAATGTGTCATACATTAACTAATTATGTAACTGAAACTGAAACGAACAATACAATTCTTCTATCTTAATTATGTTATTAATTAATGCTAAAATAATAAGTTAAAATATCATTTGGCATTACAATGAACAGAATAGATCGGTAAAATACTAAAAATATGCCGAACGAAATATTCGAAAATACCTGGCACGTATTCTGAAGTAGTTGCACAGGTGTGCAGCTGTTAACAGTGACATCATAGAAGGGAATGTATTGCGTAAGCAACGTAACTCCACATCATGATGAGGAATTCAAATAAAATTCAAGTTACTCTAATATAATATATCAAAGTAACACATCACTACTTAATTTATAAAATACAGATGTAAAATAAAAATTGTATTATGTTAATAACTACAGTATAATTAATGGTATGAGTATAATTTCACAAATTTGTTATACACATTAAATTTTCTAATACTGTATTTACAATACATTTAAATTATCTATAGACAAACACAATATCAAAAATTAAAAAAAAATTTAAAGTTCAAAACATAGTCTGGAAAAATGAATAAATTTATGTTATCATATTATTTTTAAATATAATTTAAAAANCATATGCATTTAAGCTACACGTTATATAAATAATTTTTATTACATCAATAAGTTATAATGTAGAATATGGTGCTATCTATATCGATTTTTATACAAATACGTAATAGGATTACCCCCTTAAGATTACCCCCTTAAGATTAAGGAAGAGGAAGACCTAGAACACAGATGACGTCAAGGAAAAGAGATCTCACAGTGAGATCAAATAGATGACTATGGAAAGAAAAATGTTATGGAAGTAGTACAGGTTGAGGAGGGGAAGAAAGAAATCTATCCTGAGCTCGTTGTATCACTTTACTCGATACCTATTAGGATTTATCTCCCTAATATTCGGATTACATAAATAACGAGAAGTAAAAAAAAATTATATTTATTTACAGTAAAACCTGTATAAACCGGACTCGCACGTTATCCAATATTTTTTCCGGTTTAGCAAGTTTCCGTTTTAATAAGGTATCGTTTTGAACAGGTTTTACTGATGTTTATGTATTTTATTTTAAAAAAAACTTAATGAAAACACTACTTTATTTATTTACTTTATTAATTTACTTATATAATCGAACCACTAACGACGTCCAACTTCGTCATTTTTTTTATGTCTCCGTCCGTGATCGTTGTTAAGAGATTTGACGGTATTTATTGTAATGTAGCTTAAGTTTATATAGAAGTTTAGAATTAATAATAATATAATAAAGATAAAAATTTATGCTTATCAATTACTGTAAAACCTGCTCAAAACGGTAACCCGCCTAACTTATATTCAGTACCGTGAGATTTCAGTTTACACAGGTTTTACCTTTGCTAATTTATATATATTACTTACTTAGGATATGATATATTAATTATATGTCTTGCCTTATGCATTATATAATACAATTACATATCTATATACAACTTCATTATATAATACACGCTTTAGATAAGACGTAGGAACTTATAATTAATATATCTTATTCTGTATTCTAAGATATAAATTTAATTATATATTACATGAATCAATTAATAATTCAAATTTTATTATTACATTTTAATCGGTTTGATGGCAGATCCTATGTGGTAATTTGGATTGGATTGACTCACACGTGGTTAATCCAACACTACTTCCTGAACTCACCTTTTGTGACCGGAAAGACCCGGATACAGGTCCTTACTGACGAACGGCACCCTGCCCACGTATTTAAGTACAGTTGTACAACTGTACTAATTATAACAAATATATGAGCACGTAGAAAACTGTATATAATTAGTAAATGATGTTTTTTTGTAGTGTTACGTCAGTGTATTGTTTATAATGGCTTCGTACTCGTGTTGCCATCTATGAATTAAATTTAATATTAATCTCTACGAAATGTTTATTTATTCATATATTTAAAGTACTTTACTGTAGACACTTTCATTAACACGAATTTACAAAAAATGTCTACAGATATTTATTATTTCTTAATACATCTGTATAAGTTAGGAATAGTATTATATAGGTTTTCATACTTTATATTATAATATAAATATATTATATTTAATATGCCATACTTTCTTATAGTTGAAGTGATTGTATCAGTTAATAATAAATAAATAAATAGAAAAAAAATTCCCTCAATACGTTTGCAGGGGAAGTATTTGACTCTGGCGCCATCTGATGAAAACTATATCAAGTATGTGTTCCGTACTGGAAATACTGCATTGTTGCATCTTAACTACTAATATATAGTGATAATTTAAATGTTATTTTGTAGAAATGTGGCAAAGTTGATTCAGTATAGAAAGAGGAACGATGCAAGGTGATTCGATAGTCACACCTGAAGAATGCAATGGATGAGGATAAAGAAAATAGTAAGGAAACTTCGATTCTAGATATGTTAATTTTTGATAATTTAATTGATAATTTAATACTTGATGATGGCATCACTCTTATTAACAAAGAGGAAAACGAAGAGGAACTTAAAGAATGATGTAGAAGCAAGGAAGAACTATAGACTATGTATGGATCTCAAATTTGTGGTAGAAGATTCAATTTTAATTTAAAAGCGAAGTAATTCATGATTTAAATTGCAGAAAGAACGTAAAGATAGAATACCAAAACTAGAGTTAATACACGGATTAAAATGTGGAAAAGCAAAACAATTAATTTCGATAAAAGCTAAGTATTCTGGAAATGCATTTTCTGCATCATGATGTATGGTTGCATCATAACAAAATACTATTAGCGCAACTATTTCAACATGTCTTGAATGAATTATGAGAGGAATCGTGGAGACTTCAGTGTTCGGCATGATGGATGGCACGAACAAGAAAGGAAAACTTTCACAATAAGTGAGGAGATAGTCTACAGAGATTGAGTCACTTAGCTTTAAGATATAAGACAAATGTATAGAAGGCATTATCTGACGGGCACTAGGCACGTCAATGTGATTATTTGATTGATTATTAAACTGCTGTAACTTATCTTCGTTTGTATTTTTTGATTTATTATCGTCTTATATCAATTGTATAACACGAAGTTTTCTCTCTTTCAACAATGCATTCAATTAAATATATATATATAAATTTAACATTATTCCTGTAAAAAAAAAAAAATTTTATTGCTTGTACTATAAACCGGATATTTTTACATATTTTTAAAAAGTTTAAAAAACATTAATAATAATGTCTCTATATAAAATACTTAGCTTAAAATCGCCACGACACTTTCCGAACAAATGAATTAAACTCATGGGGAGAAGCCAAGATGGTTTGGGTTTAGGGGCGAAGTGATCGGAGGTGGGGGTTAGGCCAAAAGAGAAACGTAGCATGGTTTAATTACACGTGAGATGCCAAATATCTGGTCTAAACTTTCATCTAACTAACTCCGTTCTCGAGATTAAGGAAGGACAGACAGTGGGTATTTATAGACAGGTAAACGACAGTGGGAATTTATAGGTCTACAATTTTTAGAAATTTTAGCTCAACAAGTGGACAAAAGCCCATGGGACGAGCGAGTGAAGCGAATCAAGTAACCACGGAATTCAAACGTTTCAAAAAACTCGTGGTATTCAATTGATTCAAGAAAAAATATTCTTTTTCCCTTGAAATCAGTAGGACATTTTAGAGGAATACTTTAAGTGCATGTATTAATTAATAATATTGAATTTATACACGTATCTATCTATATGAAATAATCTATTAAGTATTTACAGTATATTAAAAGGATACAATAGAAAGTTTTCAATAAAATTAACCGTTCATTTTCCATAAATTCTGAGTATCAATACAATTACAGTTGCGTATTCATGGTTGGCAATTCGCAATTTTTGACTGAAGATTTTTCTTTTGATCTTGAAGGTAACAATTTGGAAGTCAAAAAGTCCAACGGAGCTTGTATGAAGATGTAATAGAAATAGGATGCAAACAGAGAAAGAAACAGCACCAATGTGAACAACATCCACTAGAAATAAACATAAGGTTACATATATATTGTTAACAACACAAAGCTAGCAACGAGTTACGTAACTTTCCTCTCTTTATGAGATTTTATTTTAAAAATAACATTTGTATTAATCAAAATAAATAAGTAAAATTGTATGTGACTCCATCTGTTATGAGATTTTGTTATAAAAATTTTATATATTTTTAATTATTATAAAATATAAAAAGACTTAATTTTAAGGGTAGAGATGAGTTTTATAAAACAATGTAAATGCTAGCAACAAGTAAAATTTTAATTAAGTCTGAGCCCTCTCGAGATATGACACGTATCTCTCCATTCCCTTGACCTTTCACAACCAAAATTTAATAGCATCATTGCCCTTTATATACAAGCTACCGTGCTAAATTTTGTTTCTTTACCTTCACCCTGTTCTGAGATATTACGCAAAATAGATACACAATTTATACAAAATAATTAAAGATCAAGGGAGTAGGAAGAGAAAGGTGAAACACAATTGCCTTGTATCTCGTAATAAATGGTATATAGACTAACTAAAATAAAATAATTTAATTTAATATTACCTCATGAATATCTTCATACGTTGTAGCTTTTCTAAGATGACCGTAAATGTAAAGTATTATTAGAGGATGAAGTAGATAGAGCCATATATTCACTCGCTCTAAACTGGTAAAGACTTTCATAGAAAGGAATTTATTAATAACACCTAAAATAAATAAATAAAAATTATTAATAAATGTACAGAAAGATTTAGTCATGCTACTTTAAAATCTGTGAAGTATTATAATTTTACTTTAACTTCTACATAACTACAGTCGATCCCCCTATAAGATCATTGATTTTTCCGTTTTATCTGAATTACATGTTGTACGAGTCACTTAGATTTTACAAATACGTGAGCCGGGCACAGAACGGCACACATATTTGTAAAATCTAAGTGACTCGTACAACATGTAATTCAGATAAAACGGAAAAATCAATGATCTTATAGGGGGATCGACTGTATAATGCAATCATAATCCCATGCTTTAAGACCATGCAATACACATACCTCCATGTCCAGTTATACAAGCGAAACATATCCAAGAAAGTCCAATTGTCCACATGAATGGAGACAGAGCTTTGTGAATAAGTACAAAGGATTCGTTTGGAGACACTTCAGTGATCTGTTTGTGCAATCCAAACTCCGTAAATCCCATTAAAGTCAATGAAAATGTCCACAAGACTATGCAATAAATCTGAGAAAACAAATTGTATTATGATTTATGCTGGAATGTTCATGTGTATTAGGATATGAAAATTATAAAATATTAACTTACTTTTCTAAATTTTAACTGTGTTTTCTTTGATAGAATATTTCCAATCAATAAACCAGTGCAATAGGTACTAAGATGCGAGAAATAAGGTCTTTGATAGTTATTGTGTAAATAAGAATAAAATTTCCTACGAAAAAAGTATAGTATATGTTACTTTCATACAATTAAATTGCTTTAAAATTTGAATTTTTAACAAACGAAATTAAAATAAATGAAACACCAAGAAGCAAAACTTCAGCAGCACTATATGATTAATATGTTTATGTAAATTTTAAAGTGTTTATTATTATTTAAACCATACTCATTATTAAAAGAATGTGCAAAGAAAGGAACGTATTTTCTTATCATCACGTCAGTCACGTATGAAGCAGCACCAACAATAATTAACACGAACATCATAAAGGAACCGAATTTTGGCCATCTGAAATAACAAAATATAAAATTTTATTAATAAAATAGAGACATTCTATGTAATTTCAGGTGAATTAATTATTTGTCTGTATGTATAACAGAAAGAAGTACACTCTTTCTTGGTACTTCTGTTTTCAAGATATAGTTACTATAAGTGAAATATTAATGAAAAGGTAAATATGGCTGGTGACATGTTTGGAAACTTAAATAGGTCTAAATTCCAATAAAAATTTTGTATCTTTAACCAGTGGCACGTTATCCCATGGGCAAACAAGACAGTTGCCTAAGCCCGCACTAAGAGGGGGTTCAAACCAATCTTTTATAAGAAAATACTTCCACAAAAATTCTCTGAAGAAAAATGTCCGGAGTCAACATGGTACGTGAAGCCCCCTAATTCAAATTTGCATTGGCTTCATGAAGTTCTAACGCGTCACTGTATTTAACATGAAATATAAAATTCAAAACAAAAAATGGCAAAAGGCGAATTCTGGTGATAGACATGAATAAGATCTCTATTAAATCAGATCCCAATTGAGATACGACACGTGACACCCTTTATCTTTCCACCCTTTCATCTTTAACCTCCAAAATTTAATAGCATTAATGTCACTAACACGCAAAACTCTCTATAAATTTCCAGAAATTTTCTACAAAAGGCATTGGAGTTATTAATTAAGCTTCAAAATAATTGAAGAAAATCATACAATAACATCCATACATGTAGAAAACTACTCCCAAATTCTTTTGTATTTCTCGACGTTTCAAGGACCACTAATAATCTTGAAAGGCTTAGCCATTTTTTTCACCAATGGCCATACTTTCCCTCTGTTATATAGCCTATACATTTAATAAATTGTCAGGTAAATAATTTAATTCCTTACCTGTCACATACGAACAGCAATGGCACTGTAAGAATTGTCAGTTGCATCAAGTTACTCATAAACCATAAATAATGAGTAAACTGAAATTTCAAAATTTCATGGTTATGTAAATTAATATTTTAAAAAGATTACTTTTATATGAATATAAAAATTTATATAATTACATTAAGTGGATAATCTGTGTAAGTCTGAATGTGAATTGCTATTTTCCACCAATTTTGTTCGACAAATTCTACTTCACGTTTAACGCTTTTCCAATGTGGTCCATCACCCAAAATTGGTAAAATAATTATCGTAGCCAAAATACAAAGAACTGGTAAAGTTAATCTGAAAAAAAATTATGGAATATATTTAAGAAATTCAGATTTTTTAGGCAATTTTCTTAACATAATCAGATATTTTACCTCATGGTTCGGATTACTAAGAATTGAAGATACCGCGCGTTTGAATTACCTTTACTATTTCTTCGTAGATAAAATATCAGAAATCCGCTAGATTAAATTAAATTAAAATCAAATTAAGAGGGGGTTTTTTTTGTAAAATTTAATATTGATGTTTGTATGGTTATATCTTACCTAATGAAGAAAAAAGTTTCTATTGATATAAATGAATTTCCGGCAAATTCTACTGTTATGTTATTCATCATGTCTAGGAAATTTAAATATTTTTCTGAAAAAGTTTAGTATATATAAGAATTTAATACTTATGTATTGATTTATATTACGTTCAAATTAAATTTGTACGAATAAATGACAATTTTATGGCAACAGATCCGCGCTGTTACCAAGTAATTTCGTATTTTCGATTTGTTTAAGCGGGTTTTTTAATCAATCTGTAATTAAATGGGTAGTTTATCTCTATCAAATCGGTCTCAACTCCATGGTGGAACCTCCCAATATAACCATGAGCATGGAAATACCTGCAACGAGCATAGAAACATCTTCAACAAACAGGCAAAACTACATCTTGGCCTTGACTAAATCTTGCAAACAGGCAAAACTTCATCCGGCATCATTAGAACATTACGTTCCCAAATAGCCAGTAGCGTGACGGATTACTGGACGTTCCTGATGATCCACTATCATATGATTCTCTATTATAATCAGAAAGAATTGATCCATAAATAAATTTTTTTTGTAAATAAATAAGGAGTAAAATCATTATGCCCGACCCTATTCGAGATATGACAAGTGATTCCCTTCTGTCTTCCCAACCCTTCCACCTTCAACTACCAAAATTTAGTAGCATCAAGCTCCTTAATAAAGAAACCTTCCTGCAAAATTTCAGAAATTTTGAATTGAAATCACAGGAGTTAAGCTTCAAATTGAGGAAACCAAATCGTGTCCCCCACACACTAACATCCACACATACAGGGGAAAAAAATGGTCGGAATTATTTGCATTTCTCTATATTTCAAAAAATTTTGGGGGTCATATTTTGACCGGTTTCCATACTTTTCCTCTGTTATTCATAATAGCCATGAAACTAAGAATTGAAGTACAATACATGGTAATTATAAGGACTTACCCGAAATAGTAGGCATTGCGTTAAAGCAGGTAAACACGTGCCCATATATTATACTTGTAATTGTTAAAAATTTAATCCCACTTAAGGCTCTTGTCTTTTCCAAAATATTGCTGGAAAATACTTTCTGTACAGTAGTTAATGCCGAAATTGAAGTGATACCGTCTACAATTTTTCCTGTAAATATAAATGTTAAACAATTAAATAATTTCTGCTAATATAAGTGTATAAATCTCTTAATTAATAGCCAACACATCAGGTGTTGCATGGAAAATCGTAACGAATATACAGTAAATATATCAGTTTTTTTGCCATGTTATTTATATATTGATATTATATTAGCTTATCTTTGACTTTCTCATTAGAAATTATTTGTAATTTCAACAAAGTATGTACTACTGTCGCTAAGATGACAGAAATTACTAACACACTTAACGCAGTTCTACAGAAATAGAAAAATAATTAATTTATGTAAAGCTCCCTTATATATTTATGCTTATCGAAAAGAAAATTAGTTACTGTGTAAATTATATAATTAACGAATTGGCATTCATATACAAGACATAAGTGTCCACGTTATGCCAATTAATATTATGCCCTTATTTCTCTGTAAAAGCTTAGTTAGCTAAGCTTGAATATATTTATGCACACGAATAATATTTATAATGTTAATTATTACTTAATTTTTATTATTAGTTGTTTAAAAAATACAAAAATAAATGTAAAAATGGACTTACAAGCAGATTAATTGAGATAGGGAATAATCCTCCTTCTCTTCTTTCGTTTTACAGAATTCTACTTCGACTTTTAGGAAATCATTGATAACTTTTTAAAAATTATAATAAAGTTTAATTTTGTTATAATTTGTATGTATAAATACAATAAATCTAAAGTCTGTAATGTGATTGGTAGGGTTATCAGTTACCACAGACTGTAATGACTGAAATAACACGAACCCAACCATTCAAGGGCTTAGGTGTCCCTCAGATATTTTCGTAGTACGCAAGAAGTTTCCCTTGCACATATATATATAATATACACACATACATATAATATAATATGATATATATTCGAATTTTTTGAAAATTTCTATGAAGAACTTACTCCAATTTCCAACATTTTCCAAGTCGTTTACGTTACAATCATCCGGAATACAAACATCAATACGCAATTCTTCCACTTTGCTAAGTCCTTGAGCTATAGTAATTGGTGTCTAGAAAAACGTGAGAATTAATATTAATTAAGTAATCTTAATATTTCTTATTAAATTTAAATAATAGATTAAAATTTTACTCGTACTCACGATGATATTTTTCAATAATTGTACGATTGTAATCTCAGATGATGAAATATCTTTTACTGTATTTTCTCGTAACTTAGGTAATTTTAAAAGAACTGAGCAAAATTTTCCTCTAATTATTTTATTTCCAGAACTCTCAATATTGAGACATTGATCGTAATCTTCCTGCATCCATAGAGTTCCTCTTAAAAATCCCGAAAGGAGTTTAGCGATGGAATCCAACACTAAAATAACAAAAAAGAAGATTTTTACTGTAAAAATTGCGCTATTATATTATATATAACTGTTAATATCAAGCAATACTTCGTAATTTACTCACATCTGAAGGTCCAGTCTTTCAATTTCGTGAAATCTTGTGCGAATTGCATTAAATTCCTCATACAAGAAGACGATATCTTCACTTCTTCGGATATCTTCATCATGTAAGGCAAAGTATTCTTCACTAAAACTTTAGTTAAATTCTTTATTTTTGTGTCCATGCCTTGTAAAAAATGTAAAGTTTCTTTACTTTCTTTCCCTTTGTTATTGTATAATTCATTTTCGGGTAACAAGTTTACTGGAAACACAAGTGAAAACAATAAGATGAAGAGTGGAGAAAGTGAGTCTGCTTTCATCATGAGAGTTTACTGAATTAATCGAGTATTTTTGACGAAATCAATACCTCAACCTAATCAGATAAAAAGAAAACTTTTGACATATCTTAAGCCATTAAATAGTGATTAATTATAAGAAGTGTTACGTTTCCTCGTGACAATATAGTGTTTATTTTCTACGTATTTACACAATAAATGTGTATACAGAATGTTTTCTTAGTTACAACAGAATATCGCTCAAATCCAAATTATTCTGAAAAATAACAAATAAATTCTTATTGTATTTATCTTTAAATGATTAATTATAGAAAAATTCATTATAAATTAAAAGATAATTAATTAATGATTAGAGGTAAATGTAGAAGAGTTAAAAATAGAATTTAAAAATTATGTCTACAGAAGCATGAAGGTAGCGTATTATTAAATGTAGGTCAGAATATATTTTGTCTTTATGTCTTTTTAGATTTATACAAAATTCTAAGAAATTTTTATTTAATAATATTATATACAAAAACACGTTTACATGACTGAAGGACCCTTCTCTCATCATCCTCTCATTCCGATTATGAGCCTGGCAAAATCCTTGATGGATACGATTTAAAACGCCTTTTATACCCTCGAATAAACCTCACGAACAAAGAGGATAATTCTTCATGTCCACCAGTTGCTGAGGGGGTAAAGCCGTTGAACACATGGACATGTGTTTGTGCTTGATGAACGTGGAATTTGCTTTGTTTTTGCTTCTTCTCATGTTTATGTGGAGTTAACATTCCCATCTTTAATCTGTCTTCTCCACTTCTCTCTATCTAAAGCGTCCTCTCTCTCAAATCCTTTGTCACCTTGTCTCTCCATCATAGCTCCAGGTTTTCTTCACGTGTATAACACCTAAGTAGCGGTCACTCTCTCATAGAAAAGCTCTCCGGGAAGCACTTCCCCTTGTTGTGATCGTTCATATATTTCTTTTCTTTCCTTCTTCCATTAATCCAATCCTAACTTTATGTTTTTAACCTGCTAACAACTGCCAATTTTTGTGCCCTTCACTGCCGTCGTTTAAAAGTTTGGCTGAATATGAAATAATAAAATAAATAATCGAATAAATGAGTAATTTGTGAGTAATTATAGAAAATAATGGTCATAAATACTTAATTGTAACTTTTGTTATTAGAGATTTAAATCTAAATAACTACTCTATATACATTTATACAGGTTTTATGTAAAGTCAGCAGCCATGACTACTGATAATAATGTTCATCCCGGAAGTAAATTAACCAGAGAGTAGACACGTTCAGCAATTTTATTGACCCCTCCAGGTGCAGAATAAAGTGAGTAGTGATTAAATTATTACAGTGTTTATCTCTTCTCTGCACCTCTAAAATCTAAATTAGTAAGATTTCTAAATAGAGAACAAGTGTCGTTGATGATGATGTTCGAGGGCAGCAATACGTATGAAGAAGAGCGAGACCTTTGACCTCTGACTAGAATACAACCGGTCTAAAAGTAGGTTGAACACAGTCGAGTTTTACAATAAAGAATAGTCTGTTGATATGTTTATCTAATGGCTAACTACAGACAGAAAGTGAAATTTAGAAGGACCGTACAATCCATATTGTTCTATAAATTGACAACACATAAATGGATAATTCCCTTCTTGATATGTTCTATAGCGTTGCTATTATTGGGTTGTAGAACCTTGAGAATTCTATATTTGGAATGGTATGATGAGTCATTACGGAATCTAGGTAAAAATTTTCGTTTATTTAATTCTACGCTTCCTTGTTTCTAAGGCTTTTAATGTAAAAAATTTTGGGATTGTCTGCTTTGTATAGATACTTTAGATTCTCTACTAGCTTATATACGTCATCCACCCACTTTATGCAGAGCTGCCTTGACCCTGGGTGGAGCACTTGATGATAAACACCACATAGACAAAGATAAGGTGGTGTGTCTCAAGCCAGGGCCTGGCCTTCGACCGAACTGCATCGTCTACTCTTTTGGGTAATTAAATTATATTTAACACGTATATAGGGCGGATCAAAAGTCAGTAAACCGTTTTTTAAATCGAATTTTTACCTTCTTCAAATTGTTTTATTAGGATTGATAGAAGCAGGGAACGGAACACAGGGGCGATCTGCCAAGGGGGCTTTCTACGATAAATTCAGGTGTTATAGACGTGGAGAAAACCCGAAAAACTCCACGTTGGTGAAGTGTGAACCAACTTATTCCTTGTTTAATACGTAAATTACGATACTCTTGGCATCATAAATTGCTAAATTGTTAACAAAAAGATATGGTTAACTGACTTTCGAACCACTCTGTAATACAGAAATCCAAAATATTTCATTTATTTTTAACTAAACAGGATAAATAGTGACTGGTCTTTCGACGAATCTATGGAAAAGTATGGATGTCGAGTATACTCGTTCGATCCTGGAATGGGTCTAGAAAACCATAATCGAAGCAAGAAGATCTCGTTTTATAATTTGGGAATATCGGACGTCAATGAAAATCAGTAAGTAAATAGTATTTTTTAAGATATATTATCGACAAAATTTAGATAAAATCATGCGCTTAGAGTACGTAAGAAGAACAAGACGTGGAGACTTAGAACGTTCGATTACTTTATTGATCTCTTGGGGCATCAGAATGAAACCATTGACGTATTGAAGATGGATATCAAAGGTTCGGAATGGGATGTGCTGAAACACATGCTAAACAATGAATATTTGAATGTAAGAGTTCGTTTTATTTAGTTAATGCTTTAATATTTTATACTAACAATGGTTTTTCCCATAGAGAATACGCCATTTATGTATAGAAACGTATCTTAATTTTGATAAAAGATGGGGTGAGAAGTTACGAATATTAAAAAGACTCGAAAATGAAGCAAAGATGAAATTTTTTAGTTCTAGGAAGAATAATGTAACCGGAAAGAACATATTTTCTAATGAAAATAGGAAATTATCGGATCAACTATTATACGAATTGGCATGGTACAGAGACGAGAAAAACTGAATTTTTATTGTTAAAATAAAATATATAACGTAATTTTCTTATGTAGAAGTTATAATTACTTCGAATGGATTAAAGTTATTTTATATAATAAAACTTCGCAATCAAAGTTCCTACACGTGGCATATATTGTGTTTTGATGGAATATGGCTAAATAACACGTGACAATATGCCATACAGTAGAGAGGACTTTCTATTTAAAAAAATGGCACATATTGAAGTGTTTAGTGCATGAAAATGTTTAGTGCATGAAAATATAGGATACTGGTATCTGTTGTAGTGCTTACACACGTTAAAATATCCAAAAGGCATTCCCATTGGTGAGGTGCGAATCAACGACCAACCAGTGTTTACTGGTTTTATCCTGGTCTTAAACAATCGCATGATGCACTTGAACTCGAAACATAATACCAAACAACCGATAGATTATTAATAATAATCTGAAACCGTGCTGTGACTCCTCTTTCATTCTTTACGCACTATGTAGTGTAATAAATTCCAACACTTGGAGTTCTATCATCTTTAGTTCAGTTGATTTCGGATGTAACATGCTCCTCTTCAGCCAACTAAAATTATATTTAAAAAATACATACAGTACGTAAAAAAGTTAAAAAATATATACAAGTGGTAAAGATATTTTAGAACATACCTCGGGATTATTTATAAACTGGGTATCATGGACGAATACATATTTATACAGCTTACACATTTATCCCTACCAAAATCTATTGCAGAAGTCATATCAACAAGAGAAATACTGAGATTCTGCAATACAATTTAAATACATTAAAATTAGAAGAATGAAGAGTACCTTACAAAAATACAGAATCCAAAAAGGGACCAAATCATTTATAAGCTATAAATGAAAAAAAAAAAAACTAAGAACATAAGCGGTTAAAGGGGAAATTTCTTTTAGAATAATAAATGCCTGGGAAAGGAAGATAAACAGCCAAAAGATTCATAAAACGGAAAAAAAAGAGAGGACTCAAAAATGAAATACAGTACATCAGTTTCCCTTATATCAAAGGATTGTACGAAGAAATAGATAAAGAAACAAGAAAGATCAACATAAAACTCGCCCCAAAATACGAAAAACTTTCGTCTAGAATTAAAGCCAAACGACTAACGAAGAAAGGAAAGAACCGCAAGAAGAAACAAAAAACGTAGTACACAAGATCCCATGTACCTGTAATGGTACCAAGTTCTACATAGGAGAAACGAAACGAAAATTAAAATTGAGACTTAAAGAACATGTAGCAGATTTGAAATATCAGACTGAACTCTCCGCCTTCCACGATAACTGCACATTAAAAATTTAAGTATAAAAATATGCAAATTGGTAAGGAACTGCGTAGCAAAAGCGATAGATGACAGTATAAAGCTAACGAAGATATATCTATTTGTGCTTTATTTAATAAATATAAATTTTTATATAACAGTAAAAGACAGAATTTGAATTGAAATTTAATATCATATTGCATCTTAACCATGAAAGTATACAGATGTAAGCAAAAAATCTTGTACTGACGGTACATCCATCTTTTAATTTTGTCAACCAAAAAGTTATTAAATTTATAATAATTCAAACGTCATAGACCATTAATGTTCATAAATCTTTAGAGGAATTGCAGAAAGGACACTATATTCCATCCAAATTTTTTATTATATGAAGTACCCGGCAAAAAAAAAACCCTCAGAATCAGTGCAGTTACGACCTGCCTTCCTCCGAAATTTGTTTCTCGTTTTAATAATCCAGTGTACTAGCGATATCATATTCTATTAGACTGATGGTGATAAATATTCTGGGTACTGTGACACAGATACTTCTCTAATATCTTAATACTATGATAAAAACAGGCAACAGAATAAGTGACTTTATTAAAAACTCGGGACTTCTCCCTTTCTAAATGTCCTGTCGAGAAGCGACATTTTAGACGAAAGAGAGGGATTAAAAATATCCGATAAAATGTGGCACGCGACAATCTGTTTCTATAGTGTGTTCGGTTTCGCGTCACAAGTTTTACACGTCATTAATTGATGGGTACAATTATATTTGTTAAATATTTAATATTATTTGCATAATTGCATACATATATATACAATGCTAAATATATACAGGTATACACACGCATATCCAGCCAAGGTTTCAAATTTTCTCTCCCGATTTTGTTCTAGATCAAGTATTTTATTTATTTCAGTGGTTTGTACCTTCTTGTCTAGGTGAAGTTTTTTTTAACTTTAAATGTGCTTCTGTCTTGCTAATTGTTACAATGTTGGTAATGTCCACTTCCTCTTGTATTTCTTTTGGCACCGAAATACCTACCGGGAGGACTATCAATTCGGGCTTCTTCGAGTGGCTTTCGGATCGGACTCGTTGAACTGCGTGTCTTACTGACTCCAAATTAATGGTGGTTCTGATGAATCGTCCCGTTCTATTGGGTGTTGCATGTCTATGCCGATTGTCTCTTCGAGTGAAATCTTCGGAAGTTCTTGGAAGTGAAATATCTCGAACGACTCTTTCAACCATGGTCTAGAGGAGAGAGAAAGGGAAAAAATAAAAATTAATTCAACAGAATCTTCTCTTGAAAGTTGAGAAAAGATGACCGGCATGACTCTATTTCTGATAGGAAAAGTATGATGTACGGTGGCAAGACACTACTAATTTGAGGCGAAGAACGTATATTTTAATTAAATAAATTAAAAATATGATTAAAAATTCACAATAAATAATTGCTCGTATAGTAATATAGATTTACTTACTGGCATTAAACATAATGACGATTTTCAGAGTAAATTTTAATACAGTAGAGCCTCGAAAACTCGGCCTAATGTGGAACGAAGGGTAGCCGAGTTTGTGAAAATGCCGGGTTATCGGGAATGGAGTTAAAAAAAAATTAAGTATGGGTGTTTCCTCAGAAAATACTGTACTGTACTTGTATGTATTGTTTACTTGAGAATACAACAGAGAATAAACTACCCAAATACCCTTAAAACAAAGGAAAAGTTCTTTATGAAGGCATAGAGCCTTTACTACTTGAAAATGAAAATTTATGAATACACTGTGTACAGTAATTTACCTGATAAGACAGACCCCAGAAAAATACTTTATGAGGCATAAAGCTGTCTATAATGAAAATTAATTAACTAAGGATTTTTTTGCCTTCCAGGGTGTGGCCGAGTTATCCGGAGTGCCGGGTTATCAAGGCTCTACTGTATTAGCTGAAATATAAATAAATACGATTTAATCAAATTATTCTATGATAAAATAAAAACAGCTTACTGCTCTTTAAGTTAGGCATCAGCTGTTAAATAAGAATTATTTGTTCTCAACCCCTTCGTTAGTCTACTACAAATGACATCTTGTTTTCTATAACTTGTTGCACGTTTATATAGATATCGAATAACGTAAATGATTGTAAAACCAAATTTATATTTACAAGAAGAAACAAAACTACGTGTCTGTTAACAAATTCTGGTCGATAAGTCTTATGATATTTCAATTAATTTATATTAACGATAAACCATTTGAAGTTATTTTATACACTATAACTTCGTCTTGCGCACAGATGAAGAATGGAGTATAGAATATCCTCGCAATTAATTTCTATGCACTTTATATATAAACATCAATGCCACGATATTTGCTGATACAGATACATGCATATGAAATCAGTTGTTAAGAGTGTTGTCATATTTAGAGTAAGTGTAATGCTAACGATGCCGGGCTGTAATTTTTAATCATATTCTTAACTTATTCAATTTAAAATACATTTGTTCCATCTAAAATTTGTAGTCTTGCCCCTGTACACCATACTCATTTTTATCGTGATATGGATGCTGTATGTATATTCTCTCTTTCTATCTATATAAATAAAAAATGTAAGGTTCGTTTGTTCAGAATCTTAAATCTCCGAAAGTGCTTCACCGATTGCTTTGAAATTTTCACACAACGTCCCATTCGAATTCGCGCGTGTTTTTATATAATTTAGATGTTGAAATTCTTCCCGAGGGGGAGAGAGACAGGATTAAGGCTTACCGTGAAAAATTCGGCTTCTATTACACTATTTTAGATGCGGTTTTTTGCGATTTTGATTGCGTTTTAATAGGATACGTCAAGAGAATACATTTTGAGCCACAGCAACTCGTGGCCGGGTCTGTTAGTATATAGGGTGTATATATATAATATGAAGTGACTTTAATCCAAAAACTGTTTGATTGACAGTCCCACAACACTTTCGGTTAGAAAATTAAGACTTTATTGCACAAATTGAACGAGTGGTATACAAATGCATTTCGGTTTGTTGTAAAATTACAACCCCTCTTCACTGGTATTAAAAAAAAAACAGTACAGTTAGGAACCCGACATTATTTGTATATTGTATAAAATTTTTTTTTGCAAAGACTTGAATGTTTCATAGAGAAATAACAAAGTTTTTCACTTTCACATCCTTGTTTTCCATAAACATACATAAAACGTTCTCTTACCATTGAGGGTTGAATGCCATACCGTCAAAAATATTAATTAGTTTTTCTTTAGGTTGTTTTTTTATTTTAATATGTTCTTTGAATTTCCTTTTGTAAATATTTTTCTCGATAAGTAAAATATTTATATTATTTATATTAATGTGACAGTTGTTTATTGTGTGGTTATACCATGGTGTATTTAAGGAGGATAGCGGTTTCGTGTTCTTTGATTCTTTTTTCTAATGTTGGACCTGTTTCGCCGATATGTGTTCTTGGGTTGTTCAATTACATTCTATTTTATAAACTGTTCCCACATTTTTAAGGTCATCATTTTTTATTTTACTTCCAACTAATATTTTTCTTATTGAGGATATTGCAATTCTCAAAAATATTTTGATTGTAAGGGAAGGTTTCAAGTTTTTCATCTTGTTTGTCATCATCAACATCATCATCATCAGCTTCAGCTTATTCTATCATTTCTTGTTTGTATTTAGTAGAGGAGAAGGTGGTATTATGGAACACTGCGGGTATTATGGAACCACCCCATTTCGAACTGATAATAAAGGCGAACTGTAGCGGAATGTGGCTGAACTGAACTAGGCAGACATCCATAGCAAGGGGAAAACCCGTTTTACTTCAGTTAAACGGTTGTCCGTATTTAATCAGCAAATTTGTTTTTTTCAAAATTCACAAGTTTTGAATGCTAAGTGAATTTAATTATTTTTAAAATATAAATCGCGTAGTTGTAGGTTCACTGGTGCATGTATTCCGTTCCAGAGACTTAGGGGTACATATTAATCTGTGTGATGTTCACGTTTTTTAAATTTTGGTCTCGACAGACATAAGTTAATTCGAGATGGCGATGCGTGAAATACGGACCCCTTTGGTGCTTTTACAGTAATATGGAACTCAACTCCTCCGAACTCTCTCTTTGCAATCAGACATTCGTCCGGAGCAATTTGGGAAAAAGACACTAGGTAGAAAGTCTGAAAATATCGAAAAAGAGCTGCTGGAATATATATTGTTGATGGAGGTCATATTTTTCTATTATAAAAGCATTTTTGCGATAAAATACATTGGAGTAAATAATTTTGTAATTATTTAACATTTTTTGTCCTTTCCTATTTGTTTTTGGCTACATTAAAGCATTTTTTTTGAAAATATACAGTAAGGTTCCATATTACCACCGGATTTTCTCTAAGCCTACTTTCGGACTTTTTGTACAAAAGCCTTCAAAAACCATACTTATAGTTACACTAGCGTAAAATCCAATTAGGAACATTTAAATTACTAGTTACCAGTACTTTTCGTACAAAAAATGTGGGTATAGTTATGATACCTTGTTTACAATTCACCAAAATGTAATTGGGGTTCCATAATACCACCTTCTCCTCTATTATATCTATTGGTCGAGTACTGTTTATGCCATTTTTTTAGTTTTAGTTTAGGGTAATCATTACGTATAAACTTACTATCTAGTTTTTTAAATTCAATTTCTTTGTTTTTAATAATTGATATTGTATTATATAATTATATTTTTAGTTCCATGATATATGTGTTCTTTTTCATGTTTTCTGGATTACGTGAGTTATGTTTGATTGTTTTATTAACAGTACAAGGCTTTAGTGTTAATAATAATAATTTTAATTTCTTCTGCCGGGTGAAGTTAGTGACAGAAAATAAATTCCCTTTCAAGCCACGGAACCATCATCAAAGTCTCACCCTTCTCCGTGGGTTTTTTGTTTGTCCAGAAACCCCGTAATGTCTAGGCAGCATCCACATTACGGGAAAAACTGGAATCGCCTCATTTCCACAACAAAAATGTCGATAATGTATGCGACTCTTTGTCTAAAACTATTATTACGCATTGGAATGACGCATCATAAGAGCAACGCACTACCTGAAACTCCGTACCTGAAATAAAAGTGAAATCATAAGTAATCAATCAGCAATACGCTAATTATAGACACATACTTCCCTTTTGGACGACTTGAAACCTGAAAATAAAAAGATTTCACATTAATAATAACTCTTGCAATGATCAAAAATTGGATTTACACTTATCTTTCAGTTGTGAAGGCATCGCCTATTTAATATTTAAAGCGAGGAGAACACTCAATAAGAAAATCTTGTAGTGGACGTCGAACCTGAAGATGAATTTTCCGCAATAAAAGAATCCTAACAAACGGGATTCATTGTTACTTCATATTTATTATTAAAGCATTGTTTCAATTCAATTGTTTTTCTAATTACGCGTTTTTTAATGTAAAATTATTCAAATGTGAAGTTAACATAAATAAAATAAAATAAATATAATTGAAATATTAAAATATGATTTTATTTAAAAAATATTACATCGTTTTTCATGTTTCTGAATACAAGTGCTTATACACTACGCAGTAGACGGGCAGAAAAGATTCGCGTGATCAGCACCCGCTCAAGCATTTATGTCGCCCCGGACAAAAAGACAAATTGCCGCCCCTTTAATTTATTTAGAGAGAAACATGTAATATAAAATTAACAATCAAATAATACAAAATAGTAAAAATGAAAATATACCTGTACCTAGTTACAAATTGTTAACTAGATGCATTTTTAATGATATTACAAAAATGTATTATTGTACAATTAAACAAAAAACTTATATTCTATAAAAACTAAACACTATTTTGGTACATCGACTGTATCAAAATCAAAAGAAAATTTATCGTTTTGAAAAATGTATACTACTTTTGCTTAAAGACTATTAAGATCTCTTATTAAGTAAAGAGATGGGAGATAGATATACAATCAATCAATCAATCAATCAATCAATCAATTTATTAAGGCACAAATAAAGAATGTACATGCCCTGGCCCCGCAGTAAGCATTACCAGGGAGGAAGTATACAATATGTACGTGAGGTCATTTTACAATACATTATAATAGTTAGTATTAATACATATAAGGTTTGTTTCGCGACAATTAGAGTACAGATACATCATAAGGATTGCGAGCAGTACAATACATATCATGGCAATTATTTACAGTAGGAAATAGGAAATAGTACAATACACGATACTTTAGTAGAATTTAGGAATAAACAATTATTACAAGTAGATTAGTAATACATGTTAGCAGTTGATAATTTGGTGCGTGACATGGGTTATTTTCCTAGTGAGTCTTTTGAAAGAGGAGAAGATTTCACGGTTAGTCCAAATGTCTTTAGGCTGGCATGGCCATTCAATGCCAATCTCATAAAGTAACAGACGGAGTTCAGTTCTCTCACTGTCCATCATAACACAATCGTAAAGGTAGTGCTTGGTGCCATCTTCAACGAGACATGTAGGGCAATGATTGGAAGTTCTGTGAGCAAACCGGTATAGGTAGCTCGCGAATTTTCCATGGTTAGTAAGTAGTTGAGAGATATGGTAATCCGGCGTATACCAGTCCAAACTTAGGAAGTCACGTAGGTTCGGAATAAAGTTGTGAGTGATGCAGTGGTTGTTCTGATTCCAGGTGGTTTGCCAGATGTTGACTGCTTCTTCCCAGAGAATGGTCCGAAGGGTGTTACGACTAAGCTTGCGGTAAGAGATGCTGATGGTGGGGTCAAGTGCAGCGGCTTTAGCGAGAGAGTCTGCTCTCTCGTTACCGGGAGTTCCTTGGTGGGATCTAGTCCAATACACACCAAAGGTGCAGCTAGAGGCATTGATTTTATTTCTAATATTCTCTGCAACAGGGTGCGGTTTCATGCTGTGGATGATGTTGCAGGCAGACATCGAGTCAGTATAGATGTGTACTACAATATTGTAGAAGTTATCATTAATCCAGTCAATGGCCATCTGGATAGCCAGTAGCTCTGCTTGAAAGACACTGCAGTTTTTGTCAAGACGATATTTCTGATTGTAAGTCTCGATGCACCCTGTATAGGCAACAAAGCTGCAGCCCACTTCACCGTCAAGCTTAGAACCATCCGTGTAAATGTCCATATCTGCAGTGGTGATGTTCTCAGAGATGTTAACAATAGGGTTGCCTGGAAATGTTGAGTCACAATAGGGAAGGGGCCATTCAATATCATTATGTGTAAATGTCGTAGAGCCAGCTTGGATAGNAATTAATTTTTATTTAGAGAAACTCCTTTCCCCCACTAGCTACAGTTATTGGTATGATCGCCAGTATTCTTAAGGTGACACTAAGGTTTGGGACAAAATTTAACATTGTTGCTTATGCTTTCCTTTTTGCCCAAAAGCCCTCTTTTATGGTTGTTTTCTTCAGAATTAAGGAATGCAAATATTTTCTTAGCTTTTAGGCAAAAATAATAAATACGAAATGTAAATTGCGTGGTAATTTTAGCCACAGAAAAAAATCGACAAATATAAATTTCTATTAATTAAGTATTTAACTTATAAATATTTTGTCACGTTCGCAACCAAAATGCCGTCCTTTAGATTTGCCACCCGGACAAATGTCCGGGTTGTCCTCCCCTAGAGCGGGCCCTGACGTGATGTAGAAACTTTGGTTCAGGCCGGCACCAAGTTACAAAAAAAAAAAACTAAGGTGTCTCGAAAGAACAATATTAATGTAATTTAATCTAAAGGAAATTTAAGTGTTATACAATTATATCCGGAATATCTGAAAAGTACTGTCAGATTCGCCAGAATTGCGAAATAATTACTTATTTGGTATGGTAATTTAATAATATATTCATATAATTCTAGGTATGTCCTATGGTTTTTAGGAAATATTAAAAAGAAAATACTGTAGACTCTCTTTAATCTGACATATATCGGACCGGGAGCGCTGGATTACTGGATTTTACATGCGTGTATTGTACAATAAAAAAAAAAAACACTTGGTTCATATTAATCACGATTGTTACTGTTCTACCGACTTGCAACAAACAACTAGCGACTGGCATACGGTACAGTACCTGTAGACAGATACTACCGTACTTTACAGAAAAGCATCAGACGTTACTCAAATTAAATCATATCGTCAATATGACAATTGTGCGGTGCGGTTAGTACTGTCACGGACTTTAATCAACTGGATCATACATCTTGCTTTCGTGCAAATAGTTAAACCATGGAAAAAGACTTGTATCCATTTTAAGTCATCATTTGGTGTTTAGGACACCGGCAGAGAACAGATCTCTTGTGAGGACTTGTCGAGATTACGTGGAGAAAGACCTGTGAAGTTCTTCCCGAAACTCTGTCTCGTTGAGTTGATTTGTCACGACTCAATTAGGATGTGATCCAGGTTCGTTGAAAGAACACTTTCACACTCAAGTTAGACAATCTTTACAGTTTATTTACAAATCATATATGTAGAGTGTACAAGCTCGGAAACATAGTATATACAGGATACTCAAAGCGTAGTGTCTCACGTACTAGATTGGCTTTCGGGGACTATTAGACTCTGGAGAGGCCTCGGTCAGCCTGTGGAGTTGCTCAACTGCACGGTTCGTCCAGCCTCAGCACTTACTCGTCCATGATATAGTTACCAGAGGGATATGCTCTCTCTAACCTTAGCGGGCTTCCCAAGTGCCTGAGACTACCGTGTACCCAGTCTCTTGCTCTTTTCTCCACGTCTTCCGTTCGCTCCGCAATTTAACGATTTCCTGGACGAATACTTTCTGACCAATCATAAACCATCCTTGCGCGATTGGCTTTCACCCAGTTCCTCTTTTATCGGATAATAGTGAAGCTTATATTTACGTCTGCCGATATTTCGACTCATTTGTTCCGACCACTTGCCAGGAATTCACCACTTGGCAAGTGGTTATCATCGGACCACACGTGGATCCAATTAGCAAGGTCGGCTCTTCTTTCGCCCCCCCTTGGTTTACAACCTTGTTTACAAGCCAATACTTTACAAGACCATTCCTGGGATTAAGTTCCTCGAAAGCCTCACAGGTGACACGTTGAAAATAATCCAACACGGAGACTGTGATGTCGCTGTCGCAAAGGATAGATGTCTTTATGATGGAAACTATAAACCCCGTGAAAACAGATGAAAGCATTTTGCACCTCAACAAGATGACGACGAAATATTCAAAATGGATAAACAAAATCATTTCCGCACTCTCACAAACTCATACATTCTCAAAAAACCATACATAGAGAAAAAAATTCCCCAAATTTTCTGCATTTCTCGACGTTTTAGTGGTTTTTGTCTGTTTGTTCGTTTTGTTAAGTTATGGCAACGCAACACTTGGGCGATCTGCCTAGGGAAAATGCCTTCCGGGAAGTCTTTTTAAGGGAAACTGGCCCCTATTTAGGCGTTACAGACGTGCAGAAAACCCAGAAAACTCCACGTGGCCAGCCCGTCCGAGCGAGGCGCTAACCCACGACCGAACTCCCAGTGTTCAGGGTACAAAGTCCGCTGGCCACTGGTGGGCCCAAGGGTTTTTTGAGTCCAAAAATTTTGGAGGGCCATTTTTTGACCGATCGCCATACTTACTCTCTGTTATATAGGCCTATATATCAGCAGGAAAAGTAAAATACAATTTTAATTTCTTTCGACGAAACGGAGAGAATAACTTTTGTTGAGTTCAATTCATTATTTTATTTCGTGTGAATTTAATTTCTGTGATATAAATTCATTTCGATATTTCAGTTATTAAACTAAATTAATTTGTCATGTGACACAGTGATGTCTTTTGTAACCCCGTAAGAATGTTAGGTGGGGTTTTCTTGCTTTAAAACAAAAGAACAAAGGAATTTGTAGATTCCTTTGGTGTGCCAGTACTGACCTCGTTTTCTTGTGGAGATTCTTACTTTGTTGAGTGTCCTGTGCCAGAGTTTTTCCCACATTGTAAAGAGAATAAAGTTATTTTTTTGTTACAAGTAATACGAAGACGTTGTGTGCTTTTTCGAGAAGAGTAAACAAGAACATCTTAAATCTTTTCTCTACTTTCAAGAAAAATTTGTGTTATATTAATCTCTATTTTTTTCCTTCCTCTCCACTAGACCATGGCCGAAAAATCTGGAAGATATAGAATGAATCAAAGAAGTTTTCGAAGATTACGCTCGAAGAGACAATCGGTGGAGACATGCAACACCCACCAGGACCACCATTGATTTGGAGTCAGCAAGATACGCAGTTTAATTAACGAGTCCAATCTGAAAGTCACTCGAAGAAACCTGAATTGATAGTCCTCCCGTAGGTATCTCAGTGCCAAAAGAAATACAAGAGGAAGTGGACGTTACCAACATTGTAACACTTAGCAAGACAGAAGAAAATTCAAATCAGTGAAATATATAAAAGAGCTGATCTAATACAAAATCGGGAGAGAAAATTTGAGACCTTGGCTGGATATGCGTCTATATATTTGTTAAATATTAAATATTTAACAAATATAATTGTAACCATCAATTAATGACGTGTAAAATCGGTGACGCGAATCGAATACACTATAGAGACACAGATTTTCGCGTGCCTGATTTTACCAGACATCTTTAATCCCTCTCCTTCGTCTAAAATGCTGCTTCTCGATGGGACATTTTCAAAGAGGGGAGTCCTGTGAGCTCCGAACAGAGTCCAAACTTTCACATCAGAGTTCTCAGAAAATGTCAAACTGGGAATTCGAACTTTCACTCCAAAGTCGCAGAAGAATCTTCTATTCTTTCATCGGAAAGTGTTTCTGATATAAAATAAGTTTAGTTTTATAATACTGAATTTTATTCATGGTTGTATCGTGTGAGAATACAGGGGCCGTTACCGAAGTGATTAGCAACACGCTCTTTATCAGAACTTACGTTGTCTAAGGATGGCTAAATCCAGTGGAAGTGAAGATCAAGATCGTGTGATCTCGATCACGTCAGGATGCTGACTACAGTTAATCTATTTTTAGCGGATTAATGCGCATTTAAATACTGTTAAATAAATGTAGGTAGAAGGGCTATTCCTAGTAGTGGAGCGTTGTGTAGTCAAGCAAGAAGATCAAATCAAGAGGTAAACCCGTATTAAAGTAATATAACAAGATTTAATAAGATAAAAAAAAACGAATACAACAATTGATATATCCTAAATTTCTAAATCCCGAATCTACACGTCAGAGAGAGAATTTACAAACGATATTATATTACCTCTGTAATAACGTGACTTTTTAAATTCTATTTGATGGAAGTTGCAATCCCCGGGAGTATGACAAACAAATTCATAATAAGAGGATATTGGACGATGTGCAATGTGCTGTACACAGAGTTTAGTGCGTATATTCCCCTTCTCTTCCAATAGAGAATAAGAATTAAGAGCATCTGACTGGGTATGGTCGATGAGTCTTTCGAGTTAGTCAGCCCTTTTAGTCGACTAAAAGGGAATGTTCATTTAGCATTACTGTTTCTGTGACGATTATATTTAGACATGAAATTAAGCCGTAAAACAGAGTTATCTCTATGGGAAACCCCGTGAACTTTGACCTATCGATCCGGAAGTTTAGTCAGCACCTCGTTGATAACGACAACATCTTAAGTTCAAAATTTGAGCTTTATAGACCCAGTAGTCGTTTCTCTACGAGCGTCTGCAATGTCGGATGAAGAAAAAAAAGAAAATCCAGCTTTGATATTGCTTATATTTCGGCAACCGCTTAATAGAAAATCTTGAAATTTTGCACGCTATCTAAGAAAACTATTTTCTTTCGAACGTGATATTCGGAATTACTTCAGGTGTTTGCTGGGCGAAGAAATCGATTCCCGAAAATCGGCAACTCTGATTCTTGTATATATAGTCAGTCGCTGACTTTTTTACTTGGCGGGGAGTAATTGCCGTGACTTCCGATTTAAAAAATAAATATTGATCGTATAATATAACATCAAAACGTATAAAATTACAAATAGTAAAGATCTCTAAAAAGTAAATTAAAGTTACTGCTGTATAAAAGTTTTCGAAGTTTCCTTTCGGAAATAAGGAAATCTTTCCTTACACATTACGCGGTAAATTAGAAATTTCACACTGTGAAATGTTGTTGGTTTGGGTCTTGGAAAATAACTTCAAACACTTGTTGTTAAAACACAGAAAACAATGGTTTTATATACAGTAAACAATGTACAGCAAATTTCACAGTACCAAATGTATTAACCTCAAATCTCCGCTTGACAATACTCGGGCTGACACACGTGCTGGACCACCGACATTTCTGCACGAAATACAAAGAATGTTAACGCGAACATAAATCTTATACGTAAAATCTTATACAGGGTATTGACACTACCTAAAAACACTAGTTTACGTACAGTACAAGGCCTTAATCAAGCAAATAAAAACAAAAAACTTTTCTTCAGCAAAGGGCGATGTACACCGGATTCAAACGGGAAATTCAGTTACTCTGGTTCGTTTTCCTTTCCATGGATTTCAAAACCTAATTTGACCACCAGTGACAAGCGGTCTTCGTACCCTGAACGCTGGGAGGGGAGTTCGGTCATGGGTTCGTACCTCGCTCGAACGGGTTGGCCACATGAAGGTTTTTGGGTTTTACCCACGTCTGTAACGCTAAATAGGGGCCAGTTTCCCTTAAAAAGACCTCCTGAAAAGCATTTCCTCGAGGCAGATCGGCCAAGTGTTGCGTTGCCACAACTTAACAAACAAACAAAACCTACTTCTCGCTAAATCTCAGGATATTATCTCAATTGCAGTGATAGTTTCAAGGACAATGGAAGGAATAAAATACCGTATTTCGTTGCGAAAAGAAATTCAATGGCAATTGGTACTTTAAAACACTCGAGTGCTTTTTAAATTTAAAATGCCAAAAAAAGTTTAATTTTGAGGGCAATGTTGAGTTTTTTTATTAAAAAAAATACAAAATTATAAATGCTAATAACATGCGAAATCGTCATTAAGTCTGGGATACACAGGACTTACTTTATCTCCCAACCTCTTCCACCTTTAACCACAAACATTTAATAGCCTCAATCTTTCTAATAAAAAAATCCTCACTGCAAAATTTCAAAATTTTTCCACAAAAAGCACAGGAGTTATTAAGCTTCAAACAGGGTTAACAATATCGTACCCCACATCCATACATACAGCAAAAACCCAACATTTTTTTTGCATTTTTCAACGTTTCAAGGTCCCTCCGAGTCCAAAACTGTGAAAATCTTAAGGAGAGTGTCATTTTTCGACCGATCGCCATACTCTCTGTTATATCTAACAGCCAAGAGAGTACAAATGAAACTATAGCAATACGAAATTAAGCTGTTTAGATTCCAAATTATAAATTTTTGATAGCAGTATTTTTGTTTTCGCTTGTGGAGATAAATTCGGTTTTACAATCATTTACGCTATTCAATATCTATATAAACACGCTGCAACTTATGGAAAACATGACTAACAGAAAATAGGAGAAGGACGTAGAAACAATAATTACTCGACAATTAGGTATGAATTAATCTTAGCGTTATAAGTTATTATACAATATTAATAGTATTTTACATAAATACTTTATCCATAATCCTAATTTGTCCTTATTTCAGATTACAGAAAATTCTTTGACAGAAATGTTTTTTGACATCGGAAACAAGTAAGTCTACATTAATATACCATATTTAATTAATGTAATTACTGATTATATATTTGTATACATTTAATATTCTATATATTTTTTGCTTAAACTTCTGAAATAATACAGATATATTTATTTATTTACTGAATAATTCTGAATCTAGATAATATATTTCCTTGGATATGAATTACTTTGCATAATTTAGTATTAAAATGTGTTTAATCACATTAATATTTATTGTTTTCTAAAGAAAGTTTGGTACAAATGTCATAGAACTTTTGATATTGCCTGCTTAATTTGCAATTTAAATGCTCGGCACTTAATATTGTGGAGTAATACCGGGATTTTCACAATATTTATCGGGCTGCAATTTGAAAAAATTATAGACCTATAAATTCTCACTATCGTCTGCCTGACTGTCTGTCTGTCTTCCCTTAATATCGAGAACGGAGTTAGCCAAGTAGAAGTAGAGACAATATATCGAAACCTTTAGGGACAGGAGGCCCCGATTAACGATATACAAACGTTTAGTTTGCACCGAAAGTCACGTTATTTCAATTCAAATATTTTCCCTGAAATCAGTTAGTTAATCGATTCTATTGCTGACAGGAAAAGCATGATATACAGGAGCAAGACACTATTAATTTGAGATGGAGAGCATATATTGTAAATGAAATATAGTCTACCCTCTTATAACACTGGTGATAATTCCGTTTTATATGAATTCCATGTTGTACGAATCACATGACAAATACATGTGCCGGGCTGTGAACGGCTCACATATTGACTCGTACAGCATGGAATTCATATAAAACGGAATTATCAACAGTGTTATAGGGGACGACTGTGAATTAAAATTAATAAATTAAATAAATAATAATAAAAGTCTCATCATATTTTTAATTCATTTCAACTGTTAACTTAATAAGCATTGTAGACACGTTAATTGGCTTTTCTTACTTAATTTAAAAGCATCATTTCATCATTTTCCTTGTTTAATTAATGACATGAGGAATTAGTTTTATTTGTGAATTTGAAATTAATTATTGTTTATCTTTTAATTTTTCTACAGGAATCCGTTATTTATACAACCTGGAAGATGGAAGATCTGAATAATTTAAACTTTAATTAATTATTTATGTTAATTGAAATGTTAATTTTTGAAAATGTAATTAATTAATAAATTATTTATTTTAATTAAAAATTTTAACCTGTTTTAATTCCATATACGCCACGTTCGGTTTATTGATTTCGGTTATGGTTTATGGGCTAAATTCATCAAGACACAAAAGATATTGGCCAATAAGTGGTAGGCTATTTTTTTATTACCTTTTAGAGAAATTTCTCTGGGGAATTGGCTTCTGTTTACTTGTTTTACACGTGAAGAAAACCCGGGAAACTCCACGCAGTTAACCGTCTTGTTAGTCAGGCTTCTTCTATGTGGTTTACAGAACTGTGTTCGTTCTCAAAATATGTTCAGTTAATAACGTGTAAAATCGTCATTAAATCCGAAGCTATTCGAGATAAGACATATGGCTGCTCTTTATCTCCCCACCTCGTCGACCTTAAACTACCAAAATTTAATATTATTAAGCTCCCTAATACACAAACCTTCCTGCAAAATTTCAAAAACTTTCGAAAGCACGGGAATTATTGAGCTTCAAAGAGGATAAACAAAGTCGAGCCAAAGACAAACACCAACACCCATTCACATCCATACATACAGAAAAAACACTCTGAATGTTTTTTCATTTCTCGACGATTCAAGATGTTCTAAGTCCAAAAATATAAAATTCTTGAAGGAGTAATTTTTTCAACGATGGTCATACTTTCCCCCTGTTATCTATAACAAAGACAGGAAAGTAAAAATTGGAGTCCATGACTTCGTTTTTGACATACAGAGGTATTATAGTACTGTATTACAGTGTTAAAAAAACAGTATTGCGTGTACCTGAAGGAAAATAGACGCGAAAATCCAACAAAACACAAGAACAAAACAATTGCCCGTTCTTGGATCGTCTCTCCGTACCTGGCCAGCGCAGGGATCGTGTCTCCCATTGCCTGCAGGTACGAGGATAGCGACAGTGCAAAGTTTACCTGTTAACAAGAATCGCCTCTTCTGTGCCTAACAAGTGCAGGGATAGTTTCTTTCCTTCCGACTCCGCTTCAATTCTCTCGCGATGTCCTAGTATTTTGTTCTAAATGCGAACCTGTTTAAAATGGTTTATCCTTTCGCTCACTGTCGATTCTCTAAAATTTAACAGAATTACAGTATTATAGTTTAATAAAGTGATCCTGCATTTTAGAATACTTTCTAGAATACTTTTTAGTTCACAAATTGAAACAATTTAATCAACACATTATTTCATAAAAATTTTTATTTGTATGTTTTTAAATATAAAATCTGTGCTATACTCATTAAATGTTAATCATATTTTAAGAGCGAATACGCAAAATTACAGACTAATTTCGTGGAACGTAAAAACGAATAAACAGGCCTTCCACTTGTGAATAGACGAGCATCATCTAATCATTTTAGTATTTTCAGAAAAACGTTTTTGAAAATTAATTCAGACGTATGGAAAATCTTTCAATGATTTTATATAAAAACTCCCTTGAAACAATTGTAAAAAGTCCAAAACGAAATATATCTAAAACATTATAAATTGAAGACAAAATACGAGTAAAAATTTCGTGTTTGCCCACGTCCTTCCCAATCAGAATAAAACAGTTTACACGAAAAATGTCGACCTTTCCTTTGAGTTTCTTTTCTGCTCACGAATATGTAAATTGATTAATCGATTATTCGAATCTCTTTTGCTACAATCTTTCCACTCGTTCCGACATTATTTTTCGCAAATTTATTTTTTAAAAGTGTTTTTTGAGTTAATACTAAAACAATGAACTACCGTGGAGTCTTAATACGATGGATAACTGGATTACGGGATGGATCGGAGTGTAGACTGATCGGTCGCGGGTAAATACTGTCACTCTCCTATCCGTCCGGTAATCCGACACTCTGCAAGACAGCGCAATTAAAATTTTCGTGTTACCGCTTGTAACAGACACTGATGTATAATGCCGTTCGCTAGTTGTTTGTTGCAAGTCGGTAGAACAGTAATAATCGTGATTAATATGATACACTAATCTTTGAATCAAGTACAAATACTTTTACTGTACAATACACGCATGTAAAATCCAGTAATCCGGCGCTCCCTGTCCGACGTATGTCGGATTAAAGAGAGTCTACAGTATTTTCTGTTTAATATTTCCTAAAAAACCACAGGACATACGTAGATTATATCAATATGTTAAATGACGACACCAAATAAGTAATTATTTCGCAATTCTTGCAAATCTCACAGTACTTTTCATCTTTTCATGATATAATTAAATAACAATTAAATTTATTTTGCATTAAATGACATTAACGTTGTTCTTTCGAGACAAGATAGTTTTTCTTTTGTAATTTGGCGCCAGCCTGGACCAAATTTTCTACATCACGTGAATCTTCTCTGCCTGTCTACTAGATAGTGCATTCGGAAACACGAAAACTTTGTAATATTTTAAAAATAAAATCATATTTTAATATTTCAATTATATTTATTTTATTTTATTCATGTTAATTTCACATTTAAATAGTTTTATATTAAAAATACGCGTAATTAGAATACAATTGAATTGAAACAATGCTTTAATAATAAATATGAAGTAACAATGAATCTCGTTTGTTACAATTCTTTTATTGTGGAAAATTCATCTTCAGATTTAACTTCCACTACAATATTTTCGTATTGCGTGTTCCTCGCTTTAAATATGAAAAATTCGAGATAGGCAATGTCTTCACAACTAAAAGATAAGTGTAAATCCAATTTTAGATAATTGCAAGAGTTATTATTAATGTGAAATCTTTTTATTTTCAGGTTTCAAGTCGTCCAAAAGGGAAGTATGTGTCCATAATTAGCGCATCGCTGATTGATTACTTACGATTTTACTTTTATTTCAGGTATGGAGTTTTAGTAATGCGTTGCTCGTATGCATCATTCCAATGCGTAATAATAGTTTTAGACAAAGATTCCGAATCCATTATAACCATTTTTGTTGTGGAAATGAGGCGATTCCAGTTTTTCCCGTAATGTGGATGCTGCCTAGACATTACGGGGTTTCTGGACAAACAAAAAACCCACGGAGAAGGGTGAGACCTTGACGATGGTTCCGTGGCTTCAAATGGAATTTATTTTCTGTCACTAACTTCACCCGGCAGAACAACTCGGAAATATTTCTAAAATGTATTTTTTCCACATTTATTCTTTGGGCCCATCATTGGTGGAGTGAAGAAAACAAATGTATTTGTTGGTGGCTTCACGCCTGGTCGACGGGACGGTCACGTGCGTTTTCCGGGTTTTCATAACTTTAGTAAAATCTAAATAAGACACCATTTCTCAGAATATGTTTTTAGTGCACATTAACATTATTATTAAGGACACGGCCACCTTCTTTACGAGGAAGTTATTATTATTTAGGTTTTATTTTCTCTTGTAATTTATATTTAATTTGCTTTTATAACGTGTACAAACCCTTATGAATAGACAGAAAACGGTTAGGTTATTATAAATTTAATGATCTGTCGGTTGGTTGGTATCGTGTTTTGAGTAAAAGCTAAATTGCTTAAACTAATTTTAAAATAAAGAAATAAAAATCTTCAGAAATATAAGACAGACAGATTATTTATTCACAGATTACATTATCAAAAATTAACATCAGCAATTAAAGGTAAAAGTGTATATATTCTCCACGTGTGAAGCTTGATGAATACTTCATCCCTAAAGACAATTGGAAAAAAAAAAAATTAATTTTTCATTTTTCTCAATATATAGTAAAGATAAAGAATAAAGTGATTATAATGATTTAAAATTAGATTGTAATCTAAACTTTCTGATGTACGCCAGTGTCAAATATATGACAAAAACGCTGTTATTTTGGTTATATTTCTGACATTGGGATGAGGGATGGTGAAATGACCTCTCCCTAACCGTACACATCGTTTCAGTGTATTTACGTACACACAAATCATGATTGAACTCTATATTTCGTTTTGTTAACAGGTTTTTTTTTTTTTAACTCTGACTTGTGGGCACTAAGAGGGCCTTTTCTGGCAAGCATATTATGGGTTCGGCTAGGTCCACAATGGAGGGATCGAATGGTAAGGGACGAGGTCGGATCACCCCACGAAATATTCCTGGAAATTTTTCGACCTCGTCCAGATCGACACCTCGTCGTTCCATATCGGTGGCCTGTCGCCTTGACCGCTCAGCCACCCAGGCTGTCTATGTCTATAGGTTTAGAGTAGGGCAATCGCTTAAATAACTCATATTTTTCGGTACTCCACAGAATTATTTTTACTTTCCGGGCTGTTATATATATACAGAAGCAGAATTTGTCGATCGGTTGATCAATTTTGTAAAACAACATGACTTAATTTTACTGCTTCGTTTTTCTATTCGAATGTATTATACAGTATTGATTAGTGTCTCGATCTACTTGAGGAGCAGGTTTACTTGCGCCATTTCTCACTTACACGATATCTTCTTCATTTCCCTCGAAAAACGTACAAACTGGTTTTTATATCGTTAATTAAAATAATATACAGTATATTACATACAGCGATATATTTATAGAGATTTTAAGCGTTGAAAACAGAGGAGACAAATATATTAAATGCATATAAATATATAATTATGCTGTAATTAAAAAAAATTCATTCACGCATTTCCACTGTCGTCCGTCTGACTGTCTTTCCTTAATGTCGAGAACGGAACTAGAAAGATAACAGAAGAGACAAGGTTTGGAAACACTAGGTGTAAAAAGCCAGAGTAACTATATAATTGAATTTCCGTTGCAAACCGGAAGTCACGTTATTTCAATTCAAACATTTTCCCTCGAAAGTAGTTAATAGATGACCGGCATGGCTCCTTTGCTGAGAGGAGAAGTATGATGTACAGGGGCAAAACACTAATAATTTGACATGAAAATCATATATTTTAAATTAAATAAAGTACATATATTAAAAACTCATGATATATAATCGCTCGTATAGTAATATAAACTTACTGGCATTAATAAGAATGACGATTTTCAGAGTAAATTTTATTATTAGCTGAAATATAAATATACACGATATAATCAAATTATTCTATAAGAAAATAAAAATAGCTTACTGTTCATTAAGTTAATGCTTACTTACAGTAAATGCGTATTTGTTGTCAGCCTTTTCGTTACTTTGTTATAAATGGGTGTTTTCTATAACTTGTTGCACGTTTATATAGATATTGAATAACGTAAATTATTGTAAAACCAAATTTATATTCACAATAAGAAACAAAAGTACGTGTCTGATAACAAATTCTGGTCGATAAGTCTAATGATATTTCAATTAATTTAGATTAATGATAAACTATTTGAAGTTATTTTATACACTATAACTTCGCTTTGCACAGAGATGAAGAATGGAATATCCTCGCAATTAATTTCTATGCACTTTATATATAAACACCAATGCCACTATATTTGCTGATACAGATACAAGTACAGTAGAGCGTCGATTTTCCGAATCAATTGGGGACTGGGGTTATTCGTATAACTGATATTTCGGATAACCGATTTATATACGAAAAAATAGTTTAACGTATCGGATGTTAAAATTTTTATCCGTTGCGTGTCGCTTCGCGTTGAATTTTCGTCGATGTTAAGCCTAACAAAGACTATTGTATCGTTAAAAATTATTTTTTTTTTTTGTACAAACAAAATAAATATATTGAAAAATATAAAAACAATAAAAAATTATA
>NW_019384723.1:220598-255798 GCF_000671375.1 Centruroides sculpturatus
GTTGCGTGTCGCTTCGCGTTGGATTTTCGTCGATGTTAAGCCTAACAAAGACTATTGTATCGTTAAAAATTATTTTTTTTATTTTGTACAAACAAAATAAATATATTGAAAAATATAAAAACAATAAAAAATTATACTTCAGATGTTAATTTAGTACCAAAAAAGTAAAATATTTGAGTAGCCCAAGACATAGCCAAAGATTGAAGCACCATAGCACTGGCGAAAATTTAAATTTGCCGACTGGAATTCTTTCGGATGGTTGACGTTTCGGATGATTGACTTTCGGAAAATCGACGCTCTACTGTATATGAAATCAGTTGTTAAACGAATTGCCATATTTAGAGTAAGTGTAATGCCAACGAGCAATTGTTTATTGTGACATCGTCAGGATGCAGTGCTGCAATTTTTAATCGTATTCTTCATTTATTCAATTTAAAATATATGTTTTCTACTTCAAATTTTTGCCCCTGTTTGTCATACTTTTCCTGATAACAACAGAGTCGTGCCGATCATCCATGTAACTCCATTCAGTCTAGACCGGACGATCGTATAAAATTAATTGAGCCTCCTGCTCCTAAGTCTTCCATATCTGCTCGCGACTTTTATCTACCTAACACCGTTCTCCAGATTAAAAAAAAAGGGCAGACACACAGACAGATGACCCACAGTGCGAATTTATAGATGTACAATTTTTTTAAATTGCAGCCCAACAATTGAGATTACTTGATTGATAGGTGAGAAAGACAATAAAAGAATCAGATTATCGCTCTGAATATGTTCATAATTTTCTGGACGGAGTAAACTCGGACATCTCACAGTTTCCTCATTGTCTGCCTGATCGACCTCGTAATAGGTTTGTAGAAAGACCTCATTTATGCCTGCACCACACAGTAATTTAAGTCTAAAAAAAATTCAGATTACGTTCTTGTAAATGCAATTCTGACTAGATTATATCATGCAGAAGTGACCAATAAACAGTTTGGTACTTAAATTAAAACCTACAATTATAGGGCCTAGTATTTGATAATGGTCAAAACTTCTCATTTTTAAAAATTCAGCAACGAGGTGCTTATCTTTCTCGGCAAAATTTGGTCTCACTGTGTGTTATCATATTTTATTACAAAAACATTTTATATTTTTAACTATCATAAAATGGCAATAAGCTTAATTTTGAAGGTAGGGATGAGTTTTATAAAAAAAAATTGTAAATGTTAATAACAAGCAAGATCGTCACTAAGTCTGGTCCTACTGAAGATACACGTGACTACTTTTATCTTCCCACCCTCTCGATTTTTAACCACCAAAATTTAACAGAATATCTCACCCTTATAAGCAAACCTCCTTGCGAAATTTCAGAAATATTCGACAAAAAGCACAGGAGTTATTAAGCTTCAAAGAGAGTGAGTGAAACTGTGTCCCCACACACACTAACATGTACAGTACGTACAGAAGAAACCCGAATTTTTTTTTTGCATTTTAAGGTCCCGAGTATGTAAAAATCTGTAAATGTAAAAATCTGAGAAATGTAAAAATCTTGGGGGGGGGTCAGTTTTTGATCGATTTCCATTCTTTCCTTCTAATATATAATAGCCAGGAAAGTAAAAATGAAACTACAACACCCAATTCCTCAACTATAGCAATGTGAAAATAAGCTGTGTAAACTACAAATTCCAAACTTTTGATTTTATGACAGGTATTTTTGTTTTCGCTTGTGGACATAAATTCGGTTTTACAATCATTTACGCTATTCAATATCTATATAAACGTGCAACAAGTTATAGAAAACAGTTGATTTATAGCATACTAACGAAGAGGGTGACAGCAAATACGCATCCACTGTAAGTAAGCATTAACTTAATGAACAGTAAGCTATTTTTATTTTCTTATACAATAATTTGATTATATCGTGTTTGTTAATATTTCAGTTAATAATAAAATTTACTCTGAAAATCGTCATTATGATTAAAGCCAGTAAGTAAATCTATATTACAATACGAGCAATTATTTGTTATGAATTTTTAATATTTTTACTTTATTAAATTTAAAATATATCATCTCCGCCTCAAATTAGTAGTGTTTTGCCCCTGTACATCATACTTCTTCTGCCATCAGTAAAGCCATGCCGGTCATCTATTAACTGCTTTCGGGGGGGGGAATTTTTGAATTGAAATAACGTGACTTCTGTGTTGCAGCGGAAATTTAATTATATACTTACTCGGGCTTTTTCACCTAAGGTTTCCAAACCTTCTCTCTTCTGTTATCTTTCTATCTTCGTTCTCGACATTAAGGAAAGACAGTCAGACGGACAACAGTGGGTATTTATAGGTGTATTTTTTAAATTACATCATAATTATATATTTATATACATTTAATATATTTGTCTCCTCTGTTTTCAACTCCTTAAAATCTATATAAATAATATATTATTTTGTTTAACGATATAAAAAACAGTCGAACACTGTTTATACGTTTTTCGAAGGAATTGAAGAATTTAAGCTAAATCCTTATCGATATTGTGAGCTAGATAATAGATTTCTTTAAACAAGGATTCCTTTCGGTAAAATTGCATAGAAATTCTAATATTGTCTACTTTATTTATAGTTTGAATACTTCAGTCTTGATACTCACCAGTTATTTCGGGATTTTCACAAAATTTATTTACATATTTCTGTTGAAAATGTCATCAATTCACTCAACCTAAAATGGATTTGATTCAGTTTATCGTCGTAAAAATCATCTATCTGACTTTCCTTCTTTAATCTCGAGAATGGAGTTAGACAAATGGGCTAGAGGATACAAAAGCTTTCAATTTGGACCGTAACACATTTTAACTCAAATATGTTTTCCTAAAAAGGTGTTAGATACATTATGTTCGCAACTCTATTGTTAGAGGAAAAGTATGATGTATAGGGGCAAGCCACTATTAATTTCAGGCGGAGAGCTTATGTTTTAAATAAATTATTATAAATGTAATTAAGAATTGCAACCGGCATCGTGAAGTTTTCACAATAAATAGCTCTTTATCTTTTAATTTTTCTACAGGAATATCATATTCACCAAAGCTGGAAAATGAAAGATCTGAATACTTTAAACTTTAATTATTTATGTTAATCAAGATGTTAATTTTTGAAAATGTAATCAATTAATAAATAATTTGTTTTATTTATTTTTTTCTATGTTTATGAGTTTTTGAATTTGTCCACATTGATTTCAATAGTTCAATTATTAACAAAAAAATTTAAAAACAGTACCTTAACACAATAATAAATAACGTAAAATATTAAAAATTTCCTATGAAAATTTTAATTGGGAATTGAAAAAGTTATAGGAATTTTTAAGTTTCAAAGACTCAAACCTTTAAATGTTTTAAAAAGACCGACTTAAAGTTTTAATCCGTTTAAATTTTATATGCCACGTTCGATTTAATGATTTTGGTTTTCTTTTGGTTAGCTAAAGACATCGTTACACGAGGGTGATTAGCCAACGGGTGAAAGCCTATTTGTTTGGAGAAATTTCTCTGGGAAACCGGCCCCTATTTAATTGTTACACACGTGTAGAAAACTCGGGAAACGGTAAATGACTGACACTACACGTGCAACCCCTCTGGTGTTTCGTCCCAGACTCGCATCCGGTTCAGTGAAAGTGGGAAACACCACTGAACAGATTCGCATGTGTTTACATGCGAATCTGTTTAGTGGTTTACCACTGTTTGGAGGTTTCTAAAATTTAACTGAATTATCACGGTTTGGCGAATGAAATTTATTTTAAATCCGCACGAGTTTTCGCTTTCCCATTTTACACCGATGGTGCTGTTTGTCAAACACCAATCACAGTCTGATCGTGTTTAATGCCGAAATGGGATGCATAGTTTCATAATCCTCGTGAGGAGTTTCTGAAATATTTTTGTATCCATAATTAAAGCCTTAGTTTTCAGAAATAAGTGTGGGCTAGCCGGGGGCATGGAGTTTTGATAGCATTCGTATGCCACTTAGTTGGCAACTAGTCTGTAAGACTAGCCGGCGGAGTCGAAGGATGGCTTGACCTTGTTAAAGAGCAGAAATTCGTATGAACCCGTGCAGGTTTGTTTTTCCTGACACCAGCCTAGTTATAGCGTTAGGCACGCTAACATTCGTTCGCGAGGAATTTCGAATGGAAGGGTCGCGAGTAAGCGGAAAGGCTGTTTGCTCGGATTCGAGTCATGAATGAGACCATGTTAAAACAATAAAAAAGATTTAATAAAAACAAAATTTAATAGATAATTACAATAAAATACAAAATTAAAATAACTAAATATTGCATCTAAACTGGAAAGCGTTAATACTATAATAATCCATAATATGAGAGATGACCAGAGAGTTTACAAACGATATTATATTATATCACATCTGTGATAATTTGCCTTATGCGATTCATAATCTTAGGCGGAATTACTTGTATGAGAAACTATGGCACTTAGTTAAACAAGGACATGCTGAGGCGCTGAAGACCTGAAGTGCCCTGGGTTTAGCGTGTATCCCCTATTTATTCTTTTCAATTTCTCCAGATCTTCCAATGGAGATAGAGCTTAGAGATCATCTGACTGGGTGTCATGATGAGTCTTTTGGGCTTTAGTCAGCCATTTAGTCATGGGAGATAAAGATCGCTCTCGGGAACTGACTGCCAACACAGGATACATTTATTCCTTGTTCGCTTTGATTTTTAGCTTTGAAAAAAATTTATTGAAATATAATATTTAATTTTTAAACAATTTTCTATGTAATTTTTAGAATATTTCAGCTTAAAATATTTAGATTCTCACATAAGTAAAACACATTTAACAGAATTTATTGCAATACGGAAATATAAACAGAAATCTTCATATAAATAAACATTTAAAATTAAAAAATATTTGTATATTTTTAACAGAACATTGTTCAGATGTAGAGTGAAACGATTCGCGTTAATTTAATTTACACATACCATATATTTCGAAGCCCTAATTTTGATACTTCTATGTCGAAACAAAGACTGCACCCAAAATTTTCTTCAGCAATTCCTTATCTAATTTTATAATATAATATACATAAACTATAAATATGTTGTACGGCATAAACGTATAATTTTGACGAGTTTAAAATTTAAATGTAGGAAAGGTGATGAAAACACGGTAAATGCACTTGGCCAGCCCGTTGTCCCGGCGCGAACCAACGACCAAATAGCAGAGTTTAGTTGTTTCATTCACACTACCACTGCTAAGCACAAAGAATAAATGTGGAAAAAAATACATTTTAGAAATATTTCTCATTCCTTCTACCGGGTGAAGTTAGTGACAGAAAATAAATTCTATTTTAAGCCACGGAACCATCGTCAAGGTCTCACCCTTCTCCGTGGGTTTTTTGTTTGTCCAGAAACCCCGTAATGTCTAGGCAGCATCCACATTACGGGAAAAACTGGAATCGCCCCATTTCCACAACACAGAGATTCAAAACTTTGTCTAAAACTATTATTACGCATTAGAATGATGCATCATCCGAACAACGCACTACCTGAAAGTCCGTATATAAAATAAGAGTAAAATCATAAGTAATCCATTAGCAATACGCTAATTATGGACACATACAGTACTTCCTTTTTGGACGACTTGAAACCTGAAAAGGAAAAGATTTCACATTAATAATAACTCTTGCAATGATCAAAAATTGGATTTACACTTATCTCTCAGTTGTGAAGATTCATGTACGAGTAATAGAAAAAGTTGGTAACAAACATTAAACTTCGAGATGAATTTTTCACAATAAAATAATTCTAACAAAAGAGATTCATTGTTACTTCATATTTATTATTAAAGCATTGTTTCAATTCAATTGTTTTTTCTAATTACAAGGTTTTTAAAACAAAATTACTTAAATATAACATGTACATAAATAAATTAAAATAAATATAATTAAAATATGGTTTTATTTTTCAAAATATTACATTGTTTTTGTGTTTTCGAATGCACATGCATATACACTACGCAGTAGACGGGCAGAAAAGATTCACGTGATGTAGAAAATTTGGTTCAGGCCGGCGCCAAATTACAAAAGAAAAACTATCGTGTCTCGAAAGAACAACATTAATGTAATTTAATCTAAATGAAATTTAAGTGTTATACTATTATATGCGGAATATCCGAAAAGTACTGTCATATTAGCAAGAATTGCGAAATAATTACTTATTTGGTGTGGTCATTTTAATAATATATTGATATAATCTAGGTATGTCCTATGGTGTTTAGGAAATAATAAAAAGAAAATACGGCAGACTCTCTTTAATCCGACGTATATGGAACCGGCAGTGTCGGATTACTGGATTTTACATGCGTGTATTGTATGCGTTGTACAGTAAAAACCACACTTGGTTCACAGATTAATGTATCATATTAATCAAGATTGTTACTGTTCTGCCCACTTGCAACAAACAACTAGCGACCGGCAGTACTGTACTGTACTGTACATGCTTACTCTACATTAGTTTGTTACATACATGGTATTTGTTGACAATATTTCAAGTAGCAAGTAATGATTATTATTTATTTCTTACAATTAACGATGTTGTATTACTATTATTATAATTAAACTCCACTTTAATAAGAGCGCGAACCCACGACAAGTGTTTAGTAGTTTTATCCACTCAGCCATTGATTAGAGGGAAGCGGTCGTTCCTTCTTCAGTGAATACAGTTAATAATACATTGAATAATTAATATTATTATTAAATTCTGTCTTTTAGGGACCGTCCATTAATTACGTGTACATATATAAGAAGAGAGAGGTTGCCAAAGTCATCAATGTATTGTACCGGATAGGAAAGGATGTGGGCATTGTCTATATGAGCTTTTTAGTGTTATTAGTCGCGTACGGATTTATTCTTACAAATCTATTTACTGGACACATGAATAATCTACCAGTCAGAAAATACAGAATTTTTAAAGTAACTTTACAATGTCAGGAGGGTCTATGAACTATCGTATACGTAACTAAGCGGGAGGAGGTTTGTCAAAAGTAAATCATCGTACAAAATAAAAAGGGAGAGTCAAAAGTGGCTCAAACACTGCACACGTAACAAGTGGACTGACCCTTAAAAGAGTAGTGTGTATTTAATGTTGCATAAATTTCATATTAAACTTAGAATTATGAAACGTTTAAATACGCAATACCTTTACAATTTACTGTTGCTTAATAACATTTTTTAATCAGTAAAAATGTCACGACAGTTTATTTTTTTAATGTTAATATTAAAAACAACAAGAAAAAGACAAGGAATTTCTATTCGATGAGACTTTTCACTTTTAAAAATTCAAAATTTGCTTTAAAATATGCAAGAAAAAACCTAAATGTTAATATAAATACTAATTTCTATTGGTATTCATTTATAACATAATTAATTAATTAATAATATAAATAAATTTCTACTCTCAATATTTAGAAAAATCAAGAGCATTTTGAAATTTTTAAGTTTTAATTTCTTGTCTGTTATTTAATATAACTGCAAACAGATGGCGATACAAGTGTAAAGAACTTTATTATTAAAAGTTTGGTTGAAAATACCTTAAATTTTATTTAACCTTTGACCTTCATTTTTCATAATTCTAATCGTATTATGTAAATATGTAAAATTACTTGTCTTGACTGACTGACTGAGTCACCGATTCATTCATCATCGCCCAGAGCAAACCGTTGAACCTAAAGAGGTGAAATTTTGTACACAGTTAGGGTACGTCATGAAAACACACACTAAGAAGGGATTTTTCGAAATTCCTTCGTGGGGGGAGAGGGAGAGGATTAAGCCTTAACCTGAAGAACGGTTTCTACTGTACTACAGTATTTTAGATGCGATTTTTTGTTTTCAACTATGTTTAGTCTTTATTGAGTACTTAGGTGTATTAAATTGATAAAAATATTTATAATAATGTCTGAATTGTTATTTATTTCGATTTTGAAAACGTTCGAACCGTTTTAAATTCGAATTTGTTATTGTATATTGGTTCGATTATAGAACGATTGTAAACGTTCCAGAAAATTGATCAAATTGAAAATAGTTCGTTTGATTCTCGGCAATTCTCATCATTCTCAGCGGTAGATGTTTACTATGGTTGTTGAAATACTGAATATAAATGCTTGCAAACCCCCTCGTGCGAAGTCGTGGGTAACAACAAGTACATAGATATAAATGGAAATAATTTTAATTTCCTTCTCTAGTTTTTTGTAACTCTTCGCCCTTGTAGACACTAAGAGGTTTTACCATGCTGTCCATCACACATTCGGCCAGGCCCACCACGAGAGGCGTGGCCGAACGTGTGGGCCACGCCTCTCGTAGAGGACAGTAGAGTCGAGGCCCACAGACCAGACCTGAAAATTTCGTAACGTTCCTAACAGTAGAATGAACCAGATTAGCTTCATTTGTTGGTTTTTGAACTTACTACTAAATCGTGTGTGGCGTTGAACCCCAAACAGAGGGCCTTAGACTTCCTTAGTACACTTAATAAACCTTTAACACCTTTTAACGCTGAGAATATTTAAACACAAACGTTTTCAGCCTAATTGGATAGGCCATCATCGGGTGAACTGGCATTCGAACGTATTTCAAAATTGTATTAAATGGAACGTTCGATCATTATAAATCAAAATTAAAATTAACAAATCAATAACCAAAAATAAATATACCAAATAACAAAATAATAGTAATAAAATAAAGCGAAATAAAACAGATAAAATAAAATACATAAAAATTAAATGCATACAAAAATACATAAAAGAGACATCACAATATAAGGGCAGATAGCGACTAAGAATTTGTATATTTTAATTTTTATTTTATGAAGAACTTCCATGCAGAAGCTAATCCATCCGCATCTCTTGCATTGATACAGCCATCTCTTAATTTACTTTTATAGATTTCAATCTTTTTATCTTGCAAAGCTAATGATGGGGATCGCATGGTCTTGAGAATAGTTGCTTCATTCCATTTAACCTCAGAAGCCTTCGCTTGTGCCATACGTGACAAAACCGTGTTGCAGTGTCCTTTATTAATGTCATATTTGTATTCCTTACGCCTAATAGCCAAATTTCTTCTTGTGACTCCAATATAGTCCTTCTTAATTCCTAGCTGTTGGTTTTCAAAGGGAATTTTATACACGCCCGCTGTTTCTTCTGTTTTGAGCTTGTCCTTGTCGTTTCTGAGAATGCTATACAAATTAGGAGCTGTTTTTAAAACAATTTTGGAGTGCTTTTTGTCTGAAACTTGCTTCATTATGTCTTTGATGCTTTTATTATACGTGAACTTGGTGATTTTTAACTGATCTGTTCGTGTTCTTAACCTTTTACCTCTTTCAAAACTTTTAATTACCCTTTCAATTGTACTTTTTCTATAACCCAAGTTTGAAGCTACTTCTTTGATTCTATTAATCTCCTTAATCCTGTCCAGCAAATTAGAGCAATATGAATACGCTCTTCTAATGAGTGCACGAAACGCTGACATTTTGTATCCATACGGGTCATTGAGTTTGCTGGTATATAAAGAGGACTGTGTGTTGGTTTTATGTAAATACCCGTTGTTATACAATCTCCTTTTAATTGTATATCAATATCTAGAAAATGTATTCGTTCGTGACTCTTTTGCTCCAGCTTAAGTTTCAAACCATCTTTATTGGTGTTGTTGATTGCTTGTACGAACTCGTGTATTCTCTTGCTGTTTCTCCAAATAATGTCCACATCGTCCACATATCTTTTGTAAAATACAATGTCCTTTTTGAATCGATTAATTAACAACGTGTTTTTCTAAATTGCTTATAAGTAAGCTCACATAACAATCCTGACATCGGGCTACCCATAGGTACTCCTTTCTTTTGTCTGTATACTCTTCTCAACACTATGCGGTCCCCATCATTGGCTTTGCAACGTGAAAATATTGAAATCTATAAAAGTAAATTAAGGTACGGCTGTATCAATGCAAGAGATGCGGATGGATTAGCTTCTGCACGGAAGTTCTTCATAAAAGAAAAATTAATATATATAAATTCTTAGTCCCTATCTGCCTTTATATTGTGATGTCTCTTTTATGTATCTTTGTATGCATTTAATTTTTATGTATCTATTTTATTTTATATGTTTTATTTCGCTTTATTTTATTACTATTATTTTGTTATGGCTTCAATGTATTTAGTATATTTATTTTTGGTTATTGAATTGTTAATTTTAATTTTGATTTATAATGATCGAACGTTCCATTTAATACAATTTTGAAATACGTTCGAATGCCAGTTCACCCGATGATGGCCTATTTCATTAGGCTGAAAACGTTTGTGTTTAAATAAAATATTCTCAGCGTTAGAAGGTGTTAAAGGTTTATTAAATGTTTTAAAAGAAGCTGAGTTTGATATTTAATTCCTTAGTACATTTAGTAATTCATGCTTACTATTTATCAGGAAGATACAGTCACAAGTATTTGTTTGCCTTTACTTAAGTAGAAGTGATTAAGAGAGCGCTATAAAGTTATTTATGATACAGATAGTGCAGAAACGTTTCAAAAATGTAAAACTCAAAACAACTGAAAGAGATCAGATCCATTCCCCAACTTTCATGTCTCCTTCCATCCCTTTCATGATAGACCCTTCCAGGCTAACTCATGTCTATTCTTTCGCTGCACAGACTATAGTTGTGTGAGATTCTGAGAATAGTCTGCAAGAATATTCAAGAAATTATAGAAAATCTTTTAAAAATTAATTAAATAAAATAATAATTGGAAATTTTTATCAAAGCTAAAAATCAGAGAGAACAAAGAAATGTTTCATGTGTTGACAGGCAGCTCCCAAGAGAAATTTTATCTCCCATGACTAAAGGGCTGACTAAACAAAAAAGACTCATCATGACACACAGTCAGATGATCTTAATCCTTAATCTCTCTTGGAGGAAAAAAAGTAGTATAAATAGAGGATACGTACTATACTACGTGCACATATCCAGTATCCTCTAGTCTTTAACTTAGAGCCATACTTTATAGATTGAACTTCTGCCCAAAAGACAGGAAAGTTATAAGTCAAGAATAATATGGAGGTATTATAATAGTACTTTTGTAAACTCTCGTATTTAGAAGGTAGAATACCTTAAAATTAAGGTGAATCTAGAATTGAAGACTTTCATAGTCATTTTCCTTGAATATTATTATATTATAGTTTGTAACCATTTTTATATAGTTTTATTAAAATAGTTTTGTTTTAATTATTTTATTTATNTAATTCGAGATTTTTATCAAAGCTAACAATCAGTGAGAACAAGGAACAAATGTTTCATATGTTGACAGTCAGTTATTAAAAAAAAATTTTATCTCCCATGACTAAAGGATTGAAACTAAATCAAATAGATTCATCATGACACACAGTCATGATAAATCTGTTTGATTTAGTTTCAATCCTTAATCTCTATTGGAAAAAAAAAGTATAAATAAGGATACGTGCACAGCACATCATTCAGTATCCTCCAGTCTTTAACTTAGTGCCATACTTTATAGATTGAACTTCTGCTCAAAAGACAGGAATGTCACAAGTCAAGAATAATATAGAGGTATTTTAATAGTACTTTTGTAAACTCTCTCTCGTATTTAGAAGGTAGAATATCTTAAGATTAGAGTCAATCTAGAATTGAAGACTTTTATAGTCATTTTCCTTGATTATTATTATTATTATTATTACATTATAGTCTGTAACCATTTTTATATAGTTTTATTGAATTAGTTTTGTTATTGTTTAGAAATAAGTTTGTCGATTTAATTTCATTGTTTATAATACTTGTATTAATAATGTAATAACCAGTGCATTGTCATCGTGATAAACAGTAAAAATAAACCAGCAACGAGTTGCTCAACTTTCCTGGCAACAATTAAAATTTTAGTGGCACCATCTGTTATCAATTTTATTAAAAATTTTATTATTATTATTTTTAACTATTATAAAATGGCAAAAATCTTAATTTTGAGGGTAGGGATGAGTTTTATAAAAATTGTAAATGCTAATAACGAATAAAATCGTCATTAAGTCCAACTCTACTGGAGATACACACAATCTTCTTTAACTCCCCATCCTCTCGATCTTTAACCACAAAAATTTAATAGCATCAAACCCTCTAATAAACAAACGACCCCGCAAACTTTCAGAAATTTTCTACAAAAAGCACAGGAGTTGTTAAGCTTCAAACACACAAACCATCCATATATACAGAAATTACATCAATTTTTTTTTTGCTTTTCTCGACATTTTAAGGTGTCCTAAGTCCAAACATGTAAAATTCTTGGGAGATCATTTTTTGACCGATCGCCATATATATCTATTATATATGCAGCCAGAAAAATAAAAAAACACACTATGATACGCTTCTTGTCTAGACTTCTTAATGACTTGTGAGCACTAATATTGGCCTTAGTTTACCGCTAGATTTATTACACTACCACAGGACCACAAATTAGAGAGTGTGAAATAAAACAGTATTTTTCTAAGTCTAATTTGTGGTCCTGTGGTGGTGTAATAAATCTAGCGATAAAGTAAGGCCAATCTTAGTGCTCACAAGTCATTAAAAAAAATAAACCGTTATACGGCATGTCCTCCAGTTTGTTTGTTAAGTTATGGCAACGCAAACACTTGAGCAATCTGCCTAGGGAAGATGTCTTCCGGGAGGTCTTTTTAAAGGTAACTGGCCCCTATTCAGGCGTTACAGACATGGAGAAAACCAGGAAAACTCCACCGTCTTAGCGAGGCGCGAACTCACGACCGAACTTCTAGTGTTCAGGGAAAGCCACTGGTGGGCCCATATCTTCCAGCGTGATTGCCTTTGTGATAGTTTTTATGAAAATGTTAGTCAGGTCACACATTGTTTATTTGCGGGTTTCATTTCTGTGTACAGTATTGCACTTCAGCATGATATATTTTCCTGTTACCCTCAAAAAAGAGAATCAGTACTGAAGGGAAAGGGTCACGTTATTCGTCTTTTATGCAGGATTTAATCTATACACACTCAATAATCCGGCAACAATCTTTGTATGGAATGGTCGGATTAGCGAGTGTCTATACTATATAAAAAATTTTTAAAAATCTATTCTGATATTGCTATAGTGTGTAGTAATTTCATATACTTGTTGTTCTGTATATCATTTCCTTTCATTCGCTGTTGCATAATTATTACGGAGTCTGCCGTGCTTACGCAAGTTTTCTACTGACTAGTTCCAGAGTTACATCTTTCTAAAATGTGAAGTTTAATTACAAACACCCTGTACATGTTGAATTTATCAACAAAATTCTTTTTCAGTAACTTTTGTAACATACACCGTGTGATAATTAACTAATGAGACTTGTTATAACGTAAATATAATCCTTTATTTTTAAAATAAAATTATCGTTTCAAAATAATCTCCTTGCTCTCAGTATAGAACACTGACATTGATCGTAGATTGTTGAAGACGCGCTGGAAGTTTTCAACTGGGACATTGTTCAGTCACTGGATGCTCGTTATGGCGACAAAACAATTTAAATATGCAACATTAACCGTTGTCTTGTAGGAGGCGAATTCTATAACCTTACAAATGGCGACCCGGCTGTGTATCTCTACCTCAAAGGACTCTTGATTTTCCTGTAAATGAGCATGCCATCAGAAAACTTGTGCCCTACTTGGAACATTCATCACTAAACAAAATTTAATTTCTTCCTGTCACTATATATTACACTCGTTTAACTGACGCCATGATAAAGTGGTCATAAAAAGAGAAACTGCATGTTCAAACTTGCACGACCGATGGTTGGAAAGAGCGCTCTTTAATGGTCAAAATGGCGCAAGTTAGTTCGTTCCACCAATCATTTATTTAAAACATGATTGGTTGAAAATGGATAAAATTTGAGCCATGCAATAGGCCATCTCCCAAACAAACTTGTGCATAAATTAAGTGCAACCTACATTATTTTTTGAAGTAATCTTTATCAATTTAACATTACCCATTAGCAAAAGACCCATTGTATAATTATTATTTACACACTTCAAAAACTGTACTTGTCTTATTTATCTCATTTTTAGCTTCCGTAAAATCTTTAGTTTTTACTCAAATATCCAAAGTCAATGGCCGAATTCAACATAGACTTTTTTTTTCCAAATAATCGAAACATTTTGCTCTATCAGATCTATGAGACACTATCACTATGGTTGACAGATGATAAACAGATCATCCAGCCGTTACTAGTCTGGAAAAATATAGGATACACGAACGACGTAATTAATATTCCTGTAATTAATTAAATTGTTTATTTATAATAATTGTACCCATATAACAATAGCATTACTACTATTATGGGATATTGTAAATGTGATACTCTGTTTAAAACTATTTCCATTCTGTTGACACCAAGAGAACCTTCATAATAGACCCATAAATTACAGCTCTGAAGGAACCTGTTTTAAGACATGAAACCTGACATGTCCATCCGAGATTCCTGTTCTGAAGTTACGTGAGTTGCAAAACAAATTGTTTTCAGGATATCACGTGGTACTAACTCGGTAGGGAGTTTTTGACATGTGACACTTTCAACAAATTTGTTTTTCTACTAACGTAACTCGAGATCAGAAATCCAAACCAATCATGAAAATTTGAGGATCCGCCCATCATCCACCCATTCGGCCAGGCCCAAAAGAAAGATGCCAGGTGTTAAAGACACTTCCAGGAAACATCACTGAAAATTTCTCACGTTCCAACCGGACTCGAACCAGGATCCACCCAGAGATTACTTATTTCTTTGAGCAATTCAAGAATTAGTACAATACAAATATGTAACACGAAACTAGTACAGGATATCTTAACTCCTCCTGATATCATGTTACGTAATATTAAGTAATTGATCATCTTTTATCGCATTTTTCTACCATGATAATTATAATCAATGTCACACTCGTAAAACAAAAAGGTCATTTTGGTAACTTAAGAAATGCAAAGAATTTCTTCATTCAATTAAACAGATAAAGAACACAAAGCATAATTTATTACGAGTATTAAACAGGGACTTCGAACTGATGTAACTAGTTTAAAGGATTACTTATGCTATTGGTTGTACTTGTAATTCTACTCACCCTAATTTGGATAACATGCAAAATTGTTTTATACTTTAAAATATATTTTCATTGTGCATTTAATAGATAGTCAGTTAGCCGAGATACATTTAAAAATGGGTTGGTTTCATGGAATACAGCAACGCAACACGTGGGAGATCTGTCAAGAGGAATGCATCTCCGGAAAATGTTCTACAGGAAACTGGCTCCTATTAAGTTTTAGGCACGTGAAGGAAACTGAGAAAACACTACGTGCCACAACAACCAATCAGTAGTTTTATAGTAATCTCAAAATATTTCTCGGTTTCCTAATTTTTGGGCCACTTTCTATGTTTATAGTCATTGAATTGTTCTGAGGAAATTAAGAGGACCCGCTTTCGTGTCCACATTGAGGTAACCACCGGTGAGGAATATGTCACGTCATCAAATGCCCACAAAAATATCTCAGAATTCAATGTGCTTAAACTCGAATCCTTCTAGCAGGCTGTTTACCTCATTGGCTAGTATGTAACTTAAAAATTCAAAGTTTTCTAAGTAATATTAATAGGTGTATAAATCATAGTTGCAAAATAATTATTTATAGTAAAATGGATTAAAAGATAACACCGATAATACTCTAGAAAAAAATTTCTCGCACATTTCTCATTTTAGTTATTTGTTAATTAATTAAAAACACAGATAAAATCAAGAAAGAATTGTAACAATAACTTAGGCAAGCTATCATTCAGGATAACGTTATCTTACCGCGATATTGATTAACTGAGTACGTTCATTCATCTATCCGACGTCAATATTAATATATTAGAGAGGTTGAGGCACACGTTTTAAACGTGTAAACGTGTACGTGTGACGTTCGGCGCCGCTTTCCCGTAAGCTCTGTATATCATTTCCTTTCATTCGCTGTTGCGTAATTACGGAGTCTGCCGTGCTTACGCAAGTTTTCTACTGACTAGTTCCCGAGTTACATCTTTCTAAAACGTGAAGTTTAATTACAAACACCCTGTACATATTGAATTTATCAACAAAATTCTTTTTCAGTAACTTTTGTAACATACACCGTGTGATAATTAACTAATGAGACTTGTTATAACGTAAATATAATCCTTTATTTTTAAAATAAAATTATCGTTTCAAAATAATCTCCTTGCTCTCAGTATAGAACATTGACATTGATCGTAAATTGTTGAAGACCAGCTGGAATTTTTCAACTGTTCAGTCACTGGANTCCGACGTCAATATTAATATATTAGAGAGGTTGAGGCACACGTTTTAAACGTGTAAACGTGTACGTGTGACGTTCGGCGCCGCTTTCCCGTAAGCCTAAAAGTTTGATAATGATGTTTGGATAGTCGGTGGAATCACGCTCGACATTCCAAACACCATCGTCAAACTTTTAGGCTTACGGGAAAGCGGCGCCGAACGTCACACGTACACGTTTACACGTTTAAAACGTGTGCCTCAACCTCTCTATTTACTCATACACTCTAGAATTCCGACTCTGGGCGACAGATATTTTCGAAGGTTATTCCAGGTCTCGGTTAACTTTGGTTAGTACAATGGGATGTGACAATACAACACATCCCATCCCATGGCAACTTATAGAGGAGTATCTCCCGGGAGGTTTTTCTATAAGAAACCATTTTTTACGTAGTACATACGTGAAGAAATACCGGACATTTCCCCGTAGCCGGCCCATTAGTGAGGCGCGAACCCGCGACCAACCACTAATGTCCAGTAGTGTTATCTATTTGGTTACAAGAATAGCAAATTTATGTAAATCTCCAACAAAAAACAGAACCACATATTTCAAAATGCGTCATTTATAAAGCTTATATTTCTATAATAAGTTTCGATATTTCGATACGGTATTAGAGACATATAAGCTTTAAAAATGACACATTTTGCAATACATAACTTTATTTTTATCTTTTTTATCACTTACTTCCAACACGGCACTCCTAATATATTCAGTATTAAAGTAAATTGTTATTGCATCACTCTTTGTAGCAAACAGGGTACTGATTTTAAGATTGCAACTTCGCAATGTATCATCACACGGGATTATTGACCTTTCAAGTGTAAAGAAATTGTGCTAATTTCCGTTATTGGAAAGTTACATTGAGTTTAAACTTCTCTAGTTTTGTCCTTTGCATTAAACCGGTTATTGGTCTTTTAGTTAGAAAGAGAATTTCTTAACAGGTATGACTCAATTGTAGAAACAAATATAAAATTCAGTTGGTGTAGCAGCAATAAAAAAAAGAAAACCCTTAAAAACTGCTATATATGCAAAACAGATAATAAATATAAATCAATGTTACACGAATTGCAATGAACGTTACTTAAACACGCTTATATATGTAAATTGCCTAATCATTAAATCCGCAATGACAGTTCTAAAGCCTCACCTAAAAATTTAAAGAAAAACTTATGAAACTTTTAAGAATATTTTTTTAGAAACTGAATGATTTTTAAGTTAGTTTCTTGAGGTATTAAACAAATTAAATTGGTTTAATACCGGCACTGATGTTGATTTGGAGCGGATTGATATGATAAGCAAGATGGCCCCTATTTAGATGTTAGACACGTGAAAAAAACACGCAGAACTCCATGCGGCCAAGCAGTTGTCATTAGGCACAAGCCCATTACAGTGTTCAGTAGTGTCCACGAGTGGCCGAGTGGACACTATAATAATAGAGAAATATATGCTAGAAATATCAAAAATTTCGAGCTTTAAGTTTTATACTTCAATAATATTAAATTATAGAATAGACCGTAAGTGCAGGACCTCTTTAATTGGAAGACAACATTCCATTTCCGAAAAATTTTATATTTAAGGTTTTCATAATTGTATGCCCCACCAGTGGCCGTACCCTGAACACTGGGAGTTCGGTTGAGGGTTCGCGCCTCGCTCGGACAGGCTGGCCATGTGGAGTTTTCCGGGTTTTCTCCACGTCTGTAACGCCTAAATAGGGGCCAGTTTCCCTCAAAATGACCTCCCGGAAGGCATCTCCCTAGGCAGATCGTCCAAGTGTTGCATTGCCATAACTTAACAATCAAACATAAGTGTTTATATATCTGTACAATTAGCTACCTATTTCTCCCCTTTCCCTTCTTTCACCCTCTGGCTTCCGCCACCAAACTTCTTTCCCTCCACTTCCTTTCTTTCACCATCCTTTAAGGCTACACCTATGAGTACAGCCTTCTAACCTCCCCTTCAGCTACATATTTTTGTAGAAAAAAGAACAGGAAACAGACTTTTATAATTCAAAATCAAGACAGTTTATACCATTTTATATCATAAGACAGTATTAGAAGTCACAAAAGACAGAATTAGAAGTCACGATTTCTCTCTCTGATATTTACAACAGACAGTAAAATAACCAGGAATGGTCCCACTTCTTACCTTTGGATATAAATAAGTGAAGGAAAAGATTGTGACAAGCGCACTTATACGCGTGTACACACAATATTCAAGTGTTTACCCTTCATACACAGCACTAGCCATACCTCATAGATTTACATGTTCTAATTTCAGCCTTTTAATAACAGTTTCACTTCATTACATTCAATTTTCTTCCGAATTCTATGCATTTAAAATAATAATATTTCGCCACTGCGATGAATGAAAAATTACGTAATTTAAATATAATAAATTAAGGAAATTTTAAATTGAATTCTTAATTCTATTTTTGTTAATTTTTTTCCAAGAATAATTCCTACATAAACTCCAATAAATATTTATTTTACGAGAAACGTGAATTTTAACTGAATAATTCCCCATTATAAACATTGATAACCCTTAGAAGATTTAGTAAAATTGGAATTTTTCACTCTGGAGAGGAAAAACAATCATTCCATTCAACTTAATTTTGAACTTCTGGTGTTTTGTGTGCAATTGTAGGAAGCGTGATATGTATTAACAACTGGCAGCAGGCCAACATTGTAAAAACGTAACTAAAGTTGCCATTAACAAGGGCATTCTATTCTGTGAGCTGAATAAATCTGTTTACGTCATTAGTATCCGTTAGTTTTAATAAGATGAGGAAATTAATTTGTTAATTAACTCAATAGGGATCATTTCCCATATGAGATTATTTTCTTATCTAAATTAAAATCGATCCGAACCAAAGCACAAAAATGTATTTCACACGAGAGACCATATTAATTGTAAGTAGCATCACACGCAAAAATAATTATACTGTATATAATATAATATTCATAAAATTGTCTTATTAATTACTAAATGCCTTTATGGTGAGGTTAATGATATTTAAAATATCCAAATTAAAGCGTACCGAGTATAAATCAATGCGAATTTTATCAGAATTATTAAAAATAGACAAGGAAATTTTTCAGATTTTTATCAATCGAAAGATTTCTATTTATATTCAGAAGCTAGAAAAACTATAACACGTGAAAATGTCGTGATAGCAACGTGTTGAGGATCTCTCTATTGATCACGGTCGAGGTCAGCGGGGTCAGAGTTCATAGATATGATGTAGCCTATCTTGGATGCGGGATCCTTGAAGACGTACATCTGATAATTCGATAAGAACTTTATACTCAACATGTGACGCAACAGTCGTCATGGAGATTTATGACCTCTAACATCTTAATTGCATGAATTACGCATTTAAAAATGATAACAATGATTTCAAATGTCTTAAAAACTATACAAGACTGTTTGCCGATCGGAACGATTAGATAATTTAGACTATTTTTTTAAAAGTTTATGTGAAATTATCAAAAGTTCAATATTTTCCACATTTAGACTGCTTTCTACATTAAAAAATCTTACAATTTTCGTATTTTTAACACGATTGGCGAATTTAAAATTTAGTGATCCAATTACAGCTCGCGTGTCGTTAATTACGAATTTAAATCGATCAATTAACGGCCGCTGTTTGATAATTTTAAATTCAAACCGATCGATTTCGGTTTGAATTTAAAATTCGTTAATTTAAATTTCAAATTAACCAATTAGTGTATATATATAAATTAAAGCGTACTTTAAAAACTTTTTTAGTAATGATTTTCAAATTATTATTAAAAATGATAATTTTATTATAGTTTAAATAAATAATATAAAGTGAAATACATGTACTGTACGTATGATATTTTCCAGATATATACTATCAACAAAAATCTGTTATATCATCATTGAGAACCCCGTTACGTCATTAGTTTATGCGTGAAAGAATTTCTACCTGATGATATAGCACAAAACGTCGTACACATCATAGAATAAAATTTATTTATTAGTGTTTAATGTCACTTAAATTTATTTAAACACAATAAACTGCGTCAACGAATTTTCAAGACCATTAATTCTCATCTTCCATAAGAAATAAGCCACAAAAAAAAAAAATTAAACTAAACTACCATTTCCAATACCCAACCATAGAAAATAGATATGCCATAATCATTAATAGTTTACTAATTAATAAATTATAACGTATAAAAACATTTATGCTGTAAATATCCACGGATTTGTGAGGCATAAATCTATGGATTTACATGTACAGTATAAACATGTATACCCTTGACTCGAACATTTACCAGAAACTGATTGCTTCATTTCAAATTTGAATGATTCAATAGCAACTCTACTTCGTTTTTAACTAAATAATAAATGGTTAATTAAGCTTTTTATTGAAACTTTGATAAACAAAATCCCTATTTAATATTAAATTAAGAATTTTATTGCGAATCACAAGTGTAAGATAAACAACATGTAAAAATGCATTTCAAGAATTTAATTATTTAATTAAGATTAATCTTATGACAATATTTTATGAGCACTTTCGTCATAATCTTAACGGACAATAGGGACGTCTAAAAAAATATTTATGTAGTAGCACAATGTCATGATGTAAATGTCAAAGTACAATACACTGCTCGAAGACGTGCGCGTCACACCGTTAAACAGGGAAACAAATGTTTCTTTCGTCACACTAAACGGCATTTATTTAATTTATTATATAAGAAAACTTTTTTTTTACATTTCATACTTTCTAAAGATTTAAAATTTTATACTTAATACGTGCATAAACGTTTTAAAAGTTTATCCATTTATGATAATGTGTGAGACAGATCACATCCGTTCTAAGAACAGCGTGTCAGGACTTACAACGGAAAGTTGCCAATAATGACATCTTTGAAAGAGGTCATACTAGGAAAAAGGATGCGATAGTGGTTTGAGGCTTTAAAAAACTGTCTCGTTTGTAAATAAATAAACTTAAATTCCAAACTTTCAGCTGTTTCAAATGATAAAATCAATATTGGCTATTGTTCAGACACTAGAATTTTTTTTTATTGTGACACTAGTTCAAGCGAGAGATTCGTAATGACATCAATGAAATTTGACCCTTAACAAGCTCTAGATTTAATCTATAATAAAGAGTAAATTGCAAAATCGGTACGAATTTTGCCATTGGGGGATCTGAAAGAAGGGCAGATGAATCAGAAGAAACTTTTTTTTTTATATTATTTTTCCAAGTAAAATAATATAAGATGGTGAAGGACTACATCACTGTAAGAGGTCTCATTGACCTTTTAAAGCCTGGAGAAAGTATTTGATCTCGTTTAATTTTGATGAATTTTCCTCTAAATCTAATTGAAAACATGGGCACGCAACGTACTAATTTCAGTTTCAGTAGCTATAATTGCTTTCCTGAATTAATTCAGATCGATATTAAATACACAAGAAACATCTCATCTTCAGTTAAGACAAGTGTTCTAAATGTGTAAAGGTTAACAAAGAGAAATCCTTTAGAAAAATATGAATAATTGGGTCATGTTGATTGGCAATATGAACACGTAAAGGAATTTGCATAAGGTACAAAAGGAGCGCAAATAACATTGTTTTATCTGCTTTAACCCCATTGTATTCTGGCAAAACATCTTTCTTACATACTAAACACTAGCCAAAGTAATTATTTGTATAGATTTTTAAATTCTATAGTGCATATACAACGTGCAATATAAATCTATTCGCATCTTAGATAAGTTACTTTGCGTTTTTTACTGGACAAACAAGTACAACTACCTCAGAAAACTTAACTTGGAATTCGTAAATGGGTCATAAAGCTTTTACACCTTTACGACCTTAACTCGAAACACGTGTTCTTAAACTCTCGTATTGAATTATCCAAATAAAACTCAATGAACTAAATCTATACAGTGGTTTATTTTATTTTTTAATTTAAACTTTCTATAGTAGAGAGGGAGAAATGTTATTTTTCTACCAATTGTGCAATAATGCAATTGAAGTCTTCACTCGTATTTTGCACTCTAGACGCGTATTATATTCTTTATTAAAAAATATATAACTGTTGAGTATTGATAATAGCATCCGCTTTGACCTTTATTTCTATATTTAACTCCAGTTGATAAATAACTAGTCTACAATTATGAAATCGCCTTAATTTTTATTTAAATCACGAGACAAATTAGCCTTTAAAATATAATTAAATGATATTCAATGAATATTTTTAAATATAAAATATTTTATTTTTTAAAAATTTCAATTTAAAAATTCGATTTTCATCTTTTTTAATTATATAAATATAAAAAAAAACAATTAATTAAAATTAATTATTTTTCTTCTAAATTAATTACATAAAAATTTCAATTAAAAATAAAATTTTAGAATGTTAATTACCGTTTGATTGGCTAATAAAGTGATCAATTACAGTTGCATTATTGTAACGGAACGTTTGAATGGACAGTTTAAAAACAGTTTTAACGGTTATTTTTATTTTTATTATTCTATTAAGAAATAATTAAGTAGGGCGGAAGAAACTGAAGTCTGTAACTATTGAGATTGTTTTCTTTCCCTAAATATCTTCTAAAAAAATTTTTTTAACTTATTATTTACATTTTAAACTAGTTTATTCAACTAGTTTAAAACAAATATTACGTTTTAAAAAAAGTGAGGTTAATTGGTTTGTTGTTATTTATTTATTTTTTTCGAAGATTTTACAGAATGAAATAAGAGGATTACTTGCATATATTAATAAATAACCATGAACTCGTAATTATACTTATTAAGAAAATAATAGCGACCTAAAAAAAAACTTGATTTTCTAAACATAGCGTGAATTTACAATATATCACGAATTGTGAGTAAGAAATTAATTAAATCTTCCATTAAATCAAATAAAGAAGCTCAAAATCCCCAATATATTGAAAATGAAGTGTCAATTGATAACATTTTCTATGAATAAATCTCATCAAAATCCGTAGCAATCATAAATAAAAAATCCAAATCAGTACCTATGCCATGCAATAATAAGAAACAAATGAAATTCGAAAAAACGTTTACGAAATCGTCACGTTACTTCCTTCAACGTAACCAAGCATAAACACTGAAAAAGTATTACAACATTCATAACTTTTCGAGAAAAATATTAAACGATAATGTTAAAAAACTGTTCGTCTTCATAAATTTTTAAAACACATTGTTAGAAAAAAATTTCAAGTTGCCAAATTCCCTTGATGGGGGTTTTTCTTTTTTTTCTCTCCTCGTTCCTTCCTTCTTCAGCTCCTTTCAATCAACATGTACTGCATGCGTATCCAAAAGAGGAAAATGAACGTCATAAGGTCACACTTATCGCCTGTCACGTTATCCAATAAGCAATAACTTGATGTCACACGCCCGCTTTCGCAGACAGGAGGAGGAGTTACGCGCCACTACTTACTTTTAAAAAGCAACCTGTTTGCTTCTTCAAAAGTAGATATAAAAGTAGCACTGGTCATACCCTCCTTCTTTAATTATTTAAGTTATTAATTAATTGTTTTCATTTTATTTACGACAAAATGGTTATTGAAACTAGAAGAAAAGTAAGTATTTATAGAGTTACAGTATTATTATTATTAGTATATTATTATTTTTCTTTAAATTAAGTTAAAAATCTTTAGAATAATTGCAACTTGACTAGCAACTCTTTGGAGCAAACAGGCTCCAAACTGTCGGGCTTATTTTTTCTTGGCCTTGGATTGTTTCCAGTAACCGGAAGTGTTTAAACAGACTATTTAAAATTTTTTTCATTTAATTTAATAAATTTAAATTGTTTTTCTTTAAATATTTAAGCTTCTGTCCATAGATAAATTTTAAATAGGAAATATTGGTTAGAAATTTATCATATCCTCATTTGTTAGGGAGGAAGTTTTGCGGCTACGATATGTAATTTTGAAATTAAGCTTGTGATTAAGTTAGGAACCTCAAGTTTTGGCCCTTAAATAAATTTTAATCCCATATAAGTTCTTTTCGAAGGAATTTATAAGGGTTATTATAAATTGCGATGTAAAATAAATTGCAAATTAATAATGCTGGATAGCCTGAATGAGGCTTGTGAAGAAGTATCTTGGCATCGTTTCATCAAAGAATCAAGACTTTGACCGAGATCCAGCTTTTGAATGTGTTCATATTAATCGGATTTTAAGTTTAAACGGGCCGAAATTATATAATTAAAATTAACCTAAACACCGATAATCGTAATTACTAATCACTAACATGAAATTTGGGTATTTTGGAATATCATGCGTTTGATCTTCACAGAAGTTTGATATTGATTTAATTTTTTATACTGTACAAACTGACGAAATTTTACTTGGTTAAGCAATTTAATTTGGTTTAAATTTTTCTTTTTTTTTTTTCCTTTCAAATTATTCTTATGAATTAAATTATTGAAAATAAATTTAGATAAACTCAAAAAAGAGGGGTTTGAACCGGAATCCAATTTTGCAAAACGCTTAAAACTAATCGAATTTTAAGTAGAGTCGACCCCCCTATAACACTGTTGACTTTCTGTTTTATATGAATTCCATGTTGTACGAGTCACTTAGATTTTACAAATACGTGAGCCGTTCACAGCCTAAGTGACTCGTACAACATGGAATTCATATAAAACGGAATTATCAACAGTGTTATAGGGGGGTCGATTGTATAAATGGATCAAATGTAAGCAATTTAACATGGTTGAAACTAGTTAAAACCTCTACATCAAGATCAAAACGGTGCTTAGATAAATCACTTTTTGGATTCATAAAAAACAGTCTTCATACTTATCAGTGTAGAGATTGGGTGTGGTGCACAGAATTTTTTTTTTTTCATTTTGGCAGCATTGCCAAATAATACAAGAAAACAGTTCGATTTCTAAATTTGGAAAATTCAGAGCATGACAAGAATTAAAATGTCATCTTGACCAATATATTTTATTCTAGATACTCGAAATTTTAGATTTTCAAGCGTTTCGACATCGCTCCATCGGAGAGGAGTGTACAGTACTTCATAAATTTCTCGTTTTGTTCCAATTAAAATTCGAGTTCAAAGGTTATGTAATGCATAAACTATGAGAGAGAATAGGGAATATTTCAGTAACCTAGCAAAACCGTTATCTGGAATTTATCATCATAATAAAAAAAAAAAGGTTATCATAAATCAGGGTCAGAGTTACGTTTGGTCAAGAAAGATAAGAAAGAAAGGAAAAAAAATTTATCAGATTTCTCAAGAAGTTAAAAATAAGTAAATGTAATATGTTACATAAATGGTGCAATTTTTAGTATTTTGAAAAATCAGAGACAGGAGTTTTTTAGAGTTCAAGTTCAAAATATGCTTTCAGAATGTCGGAAGTTCTCATAGACGGTTCGTAATACATCTTTATGTCAAGGACATGTAATGCGTGATGAACTGACCTTGTAGTGACGACGACAGATAAATTTTGCATCGTCTGTGGAATGTGTATTACAGCAATTAATGTATGCATTCGTACATATATACGCAGCATGAATCTAGATATATTTTAATTTCTATAGTTTTGTTAAGCTTTATATAACCTAGCTGCTGAATGAAATGAAGTGCTTACTTTTGCACATATTCTACAACAGTCAAACAATTTATACAAGTACATAAAACTATATAACTACCTCTGAACATGTTTTAAAAATCTTTTTCACCTTTGATATTTAAAAAACACTGAATGTCATATTGTATTTTGGCCAACAAACTCACCTTGTAAATGATCCCAATAACTGTTTTTAGCATCAGTAATCAGTGAGATGCATTTTTATTCTATTAAAAGTAAAGGTTATTTAAATATTACAGTTGAACACTCTTGAATAGTAGTAACTTCCAACAATGAAAAGAAAGTCTTTAATTAATTATACTTGGATAAGTAAAGCTGACATGAGCAATACAGTATATAAAGTTTATATAATTGCTTCACACATTTATTCTTGACTTCATTTATAATCAACTTTGCACGTGTATGATTGTGTGTAAGGAAAATGATATTTAGTTCTAACTATTCAATTTTTATTGCCCTTTAAACACTTCCCTAACTTAAAAATATGTGAACTTCACATAAATATACACATTGGAAGTCTATAACTAATAATCAAATTAAAATAATTGACATATTTTGAACTTAATAATTTACTGTCTAGACTTAACTAGCTAAGAGGTCCTTACATTTACTATAAGAAGCAAAGAAAACAAATTTACTTGAATGCATCTTAGGAGCATTAAGGAGTCCAGACAAGGCACTTCAATTTGAATTGATTCATAAAAAATGTATAACCTTTCAACTTGAAAAGTCACCAATTGAGATTGAGCTATTGTTATATCATTCTTCAACACATTTGTCTTCTAAAACAGAAAAAAAGAACAGTTTTAAAACTACATTTCCATATAAAGTAATGAAATTTTATATAAGTATTCTTAACCACAAAACAGAAACAAAAAACTTCAAGTATATTTATTATTTGCTATTTACTTCAAAATAAAAAGCAAAGTCATCCAGTGGAAAATAATATTACAGATGATTGATTATGGTTTAAAAAATAACTTTTTTTTTTGTTTATGTATTAACTGCATTGATTTTCAGATCATTTTCTGGTGAACAGAACTAAAACAGTGGACTTGTTGTTGATAATGGTCATTGTCTCACCTTGAACAGAAACTAGTTGTGTCCTTCATCGTAGCAAACCCCATTGGGTTTCCTAACAAACTGGGTCATTAAAATAAATTTGGGTCACCATCCATGACTTTATTAGTACTAAATGCTATTTGAATCACTCTCTCATAAAAATAAAAGAGTGTGAAATAGTCTTTATAGCTTCATACAGGTAAAGTTGCATACATATACTTTATCTATAATGTTTTTATTCCAGATCGAAGCTCTTACTAGAGCACTCGTATTAACAAATGAGCAACTGGAGAAAGTCTCTGCTCTTCTTCTTCATCAGTTTTATAAAGGCCTTTCACATACCACACACAAGGAAGCATCCGTTAAGATGTTTCCGACTTACGTGACGGATGTGCCTGATGGAACCGGTAAATTTACTGTTTTTTACATTAATTAAATGAAAATTGGAAAGATAGATTACTTACTGTTTTCAATTTATTTATAGAACAAGGAAAATTTTTAGCATTAGACTTGGGTGGTACAAATTTCAGAGTCTTACTCATTGATCTTAATGGAGATGACTTCCACATGGAAAATCAGACATACGCTATTCCACAAGAAATGATGTTAGGAGCTGGCACACAGGTAAAACTAGTTAAAAATCAGTTTTAAATGCATCATTTTTAATTCCAAAACAAGTTTAATCTGATGAATTATTCTCTTGTTTACAGTTGTTTGACCACATAGCTGAGTGCCTGGCCAACTTCATGGAAAAGCAAAATGTCAAAAAACAAAAACTGCCACTTGGGTTTACTTTCAGTTTTCCCTGTCAACAGGAAGGTCTGACCAGTGCTAGATTAGTAAAATGGACAAAAGGATTCAAATGCAGTGGAGTAGAAGGTGAAGATGTCGTGCAATTACTGCGTGATGCTGTGGAACGTCGTGGGGTAAATATTATAAAATTTGGTTTTTTAAGATCAGAAATAGTTTATCAACTTTACTAAATCTCATGCATTCCTATCAGGATATAGATATCGATATTGTAGCCATTGTAAACGACACAACTGGAACACTCATGTCCTGTGCCCACAAGAACAGACAGTGCCGAATTGGTCTTATAATTGGTAAGCATATAAATAATAAGTCTAATCATTTGGTATATTTTTCTGTCCATTGACTATTATATTAATTTAAAAAATCTAAATTTTAAGGAACTGGCACAAATTCATGTTACATGGAAAATGTATATGTGAGAAGGGCATCAACACCCAGGAGAAAGATCTCTACTTCTTACATGGAACGAGTAGATAACAGTGTCGATCTTTGGGACAACGATGCTTACGAACCACGACAAGTAATAGTAAACACCGAATGGGGTGCTTTCGGAGACGATGGATGTCTTGATTTTCTTAGAACAAAATATGATCATGAAGTTGATGCTCATTCACTTAATCCAGGAAAACAGCTGTAAGTATTAGATAAATTAATTCTAATTGATGGCAACTGATTATGGGTAATTAATTTAAATCTGTTTAATTTACAAGATTTGAAAAAATGATATCTGGCATGTATATGGGAGAAGTAGCCAGAAGGGTATTAGTACACCTAACAAATGAAGGATTGCTTTTCAATGGCAAAGGATCTGACCTTCTCTACACGCAATATGCTTTTAAGACACAGTATATTTCAATGATTGAAAGGTAAGTTTTTATATAATATGCAATAAAATATGTTCTATACATGATACTAAATTAAAATTCATACATATTTTCCATTATAGCGATAGGAAGTATGTCTATGATGAAACACGTAACGTACTTAACCAGTTAGGATTGACTCATGCCACGAATGATGACTGTAACAATGTCAAACTTGTCTGTGCAAGAATATCTACCAGAGCAGCTTTCCTTGTTTCTGCAGGTTTGTATATCATTAATGAGAGAATTATAGTATATAACCTACAATAAAATGATATAAACAAACTTGACATACATACAAATTAGTCTATTATCTTTATATCAAAAGCACTATATGAACTGTGTGCAGCTATATAATGCATGTTTTACATTAATCATTCAATCACCTAACCAAAATGCAATAGATACTACTCAGATTATTTTATTTAGTTAATATTTCATATAATTTTGGAAATACTAAGTACGAATTTCATATTGAAGTGACATCCCCAGCATCTTAGAGATGTAGAGCAAGGAGCAATTAATTAAATATAGTGATGATTAACCCATGAGGCAGACTGCATAGTATCAAGTAGAGATAATAAGTTACATTCTTTGAGTTACAATTACATTATAATGTAATTATCAAAGACATTTTGTGATAAATACATGATAATGAATAACCTTCTAATTGGACAAAAATTCATTTTAATTACACAAATTTAAAACTTAAAAATTACATCATAAACTATATACTTAGCTTATTTTCATACAACCCTCCAAAGCCTTTTTTTATTATTACTTGAGACAATAAAAATTTATGAAAATACCTACTTAAATTTCTCTGTGGAATAATTATATATATATATATATATAATTTCTTCTGTAAATGTACAATTACATTTTTCTGAATAATTTGCTATTTAAAGACCTGTAAATAACTTTCTACTGAAAAGTAACTTCATTATTTTAACTCATAGAGAGAAAAATTACCTTATTTACCAACACATTTTTAAATACAGCATAAGAACTGTTTAAAGCCATAATTATCTCTTTAGAATTAAGAAACAGTGCAATGTGCATAGAAGTGTAAAATGTAAACAGTACATTCCTTCTAAATTATAGGAAAAGCCTATGTTGAAATATATAATTGCTATTTATCATTTTCTATAAATTTTTTTTATATTATAAATAAAATTATATTTTAAAAAAACTGGAATGAGCACTAAAATGTATCAAGAATTTAAATCAAAACTTAGGAAAGAAAACTTTACTTTAATAATGTTTTAAAAGATGAAACCAGAATTCAGGTTTCATGCATTTATTTGATTATTTATTGTTTAAATTTCTTGAAGTAAAGTTCTTATACAATCAAGTATTTCTCTAATTAAATACTTTTTATTTTAATTTGTTGTTAAATTTAATAAAAATGAGTTTATGAAGATAATTTCTACCTCTAAATTTCATCCAAATAGCTATAAATATCTGTAATAGCCCAATATAATCCGGTAGTTGTTGACATATTATATCGCAATTATTTTAAATTAATTACTAAATAATTTGTCACTAGAGATGTGTGTGTATATATATACAGATTGCATTAAAAATGCACAATGTTCATTGTTTAGATTTAGATAACAAACAGGTTACAAATAAATTAAAGTAAGAATCTATGTTAATCCTCATAATTCATAAATATAATTTTTTCCAACAGCTGTATCAACTATCCTAAACAAAATTAAGAGGCCATATACAACAATTGGAGTTGATGGTTCTGTATACAAGTTCCATCCTCACTTCCATGATTTGATGGAAAAGAAAATTGAAGAATTAGTAATGCCTGATTATAAGGTATAACTATTCACATTTAACTACTTTAAGTAAAATTTATTCTTTATCTATATTTTTAAAAATATTAAAAATCTACTCACTTCTAGTTTGACTTGATGCTGTCAGAAGATGGAAGTGGCAGAGGAGCGGCACTAGTCGCTGCAGTGGCTGTTAGAACAAAGGAATGACAAAGATTTTAGTAATTGAAAATTTTGTTGGACATCATTCCTGGTTGTAAATATGTCATATGGATTGAAAATTCATTCCGAGCATGCGCAAGTTATTCCTACCAGAGGATTAGTCAAAAGCCACGAGTGATTCAAACATCTGAGCAGCTGTGATCATATTTTTATAGTGCAATGTGTGTCAATTGTAAAATTGAACTGAAAGACCCGTCATTAGTCACGAATAGATATATTTTAATGTATATAATTAATGTTAAGCTTATTAGAATAAAATGCTTTATATGTTCTCTGTCTTTATCTTAAAAGATTTGATTTTATATTCTAGATTTTGTGATAAATTTTTCTATAATTATGTACAAACTGCATCTATTTAGATAATATTTAACTGCATTAACTTTTGTAAATTATATATAATCTTAGAGACAAAACAAACAATTTGTAACATATGTGGAAATTGTTACATGTGTTCCTCATGTCTATAATTAATATATATACATATATATCTTTTGTGCATTCTGTAAACATGTTCAATAAATAAAATTCTTTGCCAAATAAGAAATTATTTAGGTGTTAAAGTTTCAATTAACAAATAATACTCTTAAGAATCTAGGTCATTGCAAAGTCTCTTACAAATGTACAGGATGTCCCAAAAATCACTGTACATATGAAAATATTTTGTTTTTCAGATATCTTTCAAGAATGCCACTGTTTTGGCAGTGGCATTCTTCAAAGATATTTGTATGTACAACTTAATGCATGTGTATAAAGAAATTGACAACAAGTAGAGAATATTTTGTAAATAAAACACATTTTCCTTGTTTATGGTATCAGTGTATTTTGAGAAATGCTAGAGAAACATCAGAATCTGCATTGTTAATTTTTATCAAAAAAATTAACATCTGGAAGGTGTAACTATACGTGTTAGCTATTTACATACTTATCAAAACATTAAAAAGAAAATATTGATAAAATAAGGTGATGTTTTATCTTATAATAAATAGCAATTAGAAAATAGAATTGAAGAAATCAGCTGACTCTAGTCTAATAATTATAAAATTATTTGAAAAATATTAAAATTACTCTGAATAAGTTGTTTTATAGGTACCTTTTTCTCTATTTTCTTTTATGGCTAAAAGAAAAGAGAGAAAAAGATATCTATCGTTCATTATTATACACTGACCCCAAATCACTTTTAATAACACTCTTATTGTTCAAATTTTGACTTATGCTACAGTTCTAAAATACACTTTTTCTTATTTTGATTTCTTGAACATGAATAAGCACTTCATTTGTTGTGATTGACTCACTTTTTGAAAAACATGACTTCAATATTTCTAATACTATAATTCTAATACATGCTAACACAATATTAGCAATCACTTGTGTTAAGTCCTTTATCAGTCCTAGTAAAATGTTATCATCTTGAATTCAACACAAATCTGCCATCTATATCTCTCATAGTTCAGTACCAGAATTTCTTCAGATGCTTGCAAGTTCCATTCATATCAACTACATATAAAATAAGGGAATGACTGAAAGCATATTGCTTCTGTTATAAAGCAAAAATACCTTCAGTGAGTATTTAGATGAATCTTCAGCATCCATTCCAAGAGCAATGTGATTTGTTCATAGCCAACATGATTTTTCATCATCATCACAAATAGTAAATGCACATTCTGTCTTAAAATACTGAAGTATGGTTAATCTTATAAAAGATAGTTAAATCAGGAAGAATAAGATAATGTTAAGCTCCCTGTATAGTGTTATAACCCGTCTGGTTTTCACCCAGACAGTCCGAGAATCGAATCATTGCAGTGTCCGGGTGAACTACTAATTTTGTCTGGGAATATCGTGTGCAACCTGTCGACATTTTTTTTTATTGCATGTACAATTCGTATTCATACACGTCTCCAATGTCCAATAGAGCTAAGTCATCTGTAGTTGTTTTTTTTAAATTTAGTTACTTACGTTACTCCTACCCAAGTCTCCCTAGTCCCTAACTGTAACTGATTTAGAACCAACATGCACTGCATGTTATTCTTCGCAATGCAAAATGACATTGCATATGCATCAGGAACTTCTGTTCGAACAAATCTCACCTGCCATCCAGAAATTGAAAAGGTGGCAACATTATCCCTGTAGAATGAAAAGGACAGGAGTATAGAACAGGGCAGAGTAGAATTGTATAGGAGACTGTCAGGAGACTGAGAAGGATGCAGAAAGTTTTACATTGGAGTTTAGAGAAATGGGTAAAGGCTATAAAGAAAAGAGAAGCTATACAGAGAGTGTGAAGAACACAGTGCTTAGCAGTGAAGTGTAAAACAGGCATGTGAAATTTGATGAGACAAGAGTGATCTTATCAGTGGGTGACAATGAGAACATTTGGATGTCCAAAAAATTAAAGATTTATAAAGAAACTTGTTAATGTCAAAGATTTTGATACTTTATAAAATGAATGAAAGTAGATGGTAAAAAAAGCAATAAAGAACAGAGGAGCAAGTAGAAAAATGTGAAGATGATTTTAAAAATGAAGCTGATTCCAGAATTAAAAAGTTTGATTTAAATTTAAACTCTAGAAAATGTGTTCCAAAAGAATTTTAAAAATTTGAAGATGTGTTCCAAATAGGAAGATGTATTTGAATGGAAGTTTCAAAAGAATGATTTGGATAATAAAGACACTAAAGTATTCAGTATATCAAGATCAAAACATGATAACCTTCATACCATCTACCAGATAACTCCATTGTTGCAGCTGCAAAACTAACAATTCTGATTTGCTTTTAATTAGTTCTAGATTCTTAGCAATGTCATTCAACTCCATTCCAGTGATCTTTTGCATTTTGCCCTTCATATCAAGGACAGTGTCTGGAACTTTACAAGTCTAAGACTGCACATTACTAGTATTGTCTTCAAGTCCATCTTCATTATCCACACAAAAACAATCAAGAGTGGGAATTAGGCAACCCTTCAACTCCTCACTGTATGGGGCTGAATGGATAGCAGACAGTATGTTTGGTATAGCAAGAGCATCATCTTTGTATATCCCTATCTAACATGAGCAGCATACAATATTAGCAATCATTCGTGATTGGAACTATCCATCTACTGGAATTTTGAAATGCATGCCCAACCTTTTGTGATTTGCTCAAGCTTTGAGCACATTAGGTGTGCAGTACTTACTTGATCCCCACTTTTCATCTAAAATATTAGCAGTATGCTTTTTTTATTTCATTTGTTAAAGGAAAGCCTTCTTAACCTAGAGTTATTTTTCCATGATTGCAAAAAATTGTCTGAGTTGTTGTTATATTTACAATACATACTGGAACCACACAGCACAATAATTCACCTAAAAACCACAAAATTATACAATACTGTCATGCTACTACATAAATGATAGTGTACTAAACTGGGCAATCAGCTTGCCAAAAGAGAATAATGCAATTTCCTTTTTTTTACTATGATACTATGACCACATCTACTAGAAATCATAATTAAGTCTTAATATTAAAAAATACAATAACATAAAACATAAATATGGTGGCTTAATGCTACAACTTTTGGCAACACTAGACAATGTTCTGGCAGTGGCAGATTTCCTATTAAGTCCACCAAGCCCTGGCCCAAACTCTTGCATGACTGACCAATTCTATTTTATACATTGCTATATAAAATAAAATTGCTCAATGTGAAAGTGGTAATAATTAGTTTTGAGAGGTGCATGCATACTGTGAATCTAGTGACATCATATTTCTAAATCCATCACTTTTTCTGGCACTTTCATACAGCTATGATAGATTGGAATGCAATGTTGTCATATATAATTAAGCCAGAATTGATCAATTGAATATGATCCACTTCTGTTATGCTGAAACAATAGCTAATCAAACTTTTCAATGTCATTTTTTTATGTTTCGGCACCCAAATTAGTAAAGATTGGATGTTTAATCTCTGCAATGAAATGCATGTTACCTGAGGAATTTGGGCTGGAGTTAAAGGTATTGTCTTTGTTTTATCAAAAATTAAATTTTCAAAAACTTTAAAAAGAAAACCTGACATATTTTGAAAGTAATCAAGTTTTTGAAGATTTTTAAAAATTTCTTAGGATATAATTTTAAAGGCTTTCTTTTTAACCGTCTTTTACTTTTAGCACAATATAATGTAGGTAAACTAACATTTGTATTTTAATTTCATTTCTAGAAAAGCTTTTTTAACTTCAAAGTTTACTTTTTTTTATTAAAATTAAAATACAGATAAATCTAAATATATAAAATTGCTTGTCCTGACTGACTCACTCATTCATTCACTGATTCATCATCGCCCAGAGCAAACCGCTTAACCTAAAGAGGTGAAATTTGGTACACAGTTAGGGTACGTCATGGAAACGCACACTAAGAAAGGATTTTTCGAAATTCCAACGCGGGGGGGTGAGGGGGAGCATTAAGTCTTAACCGGAAAAACGGCTTCTACTGCGCTATTTTAGATGCGATTTTTTGTTTTTATCTGCGT